>NW_008627100.1:15100-25705 GCF_000691845.1 Merops nubicus | reverse complement strand
GGAGCGATGGCTGCGCAGGCGGGGAGCTGTTGTTATGGTAACAAACGACTTGTATTCTCCAAAGGAAGCACGATTTCGGTTTAATAGGGGGAAAACTCAGGGAAGAAGAAAAGGATAATATTTCAAAAAAATTTAATGAGACATGAATTGTACATGCTTATTCTCTGGAGCGTGTGATGGTGCAGGAGGGAGGCCGAGCGCCGGTTACAGCCCATCTCACGAGCCGAGCGGGGCTCTCGTGCCGCTGCCAGCGCCGCGCCCGCCGAGAGGCCAAACTTCAAGGTGCCCAATCAGCTCCTCTGACACCACCTCAGCCAGGACACCCCAGGACTCTAGAGTCTCATCCTCTGCCAAAAGCTGTTGCTCATCTGTCAGTGCCATGGCGAAGCCAGAGCCGAGGTACCCAGCGTAGAAAATCTGGCAAAGGGGAGCAGCTGAGCAGTGCTGTGGAGCAGCTTTCCAAGGGGAAGATGCTCTGCAGGCAGTGGGGTGGAGGCAGAGCTGCCCTCACCCTGCCTGCCCACTCACCAGAGCTCTGGGAGCATCCCTCCAGTGCAGCACAGCCATGCCAGTGCTGCCAGTGCTGCCAGTGCCAGCCTGGGCTGCCCAGGATTCCCTTGCCGAGCGCTGCACCAGCTCCTGCCTTCATCTCTTCTACCCAGGCATGCTGATCTGCTGAGGAAAGGTGGTGATTTGATAAGGAACACAATAATTAGGAATGTACCAGAAAGCAGGTATTAATAGAAGTGCTATTAGAGAATTTATGGATGATTTAAGATGCAGCCCATTCTGCTAGTGAATGCCTCGTCTGTTTAAGAGCAGTAATTGCCTATTATCTAGCAGCTTCTGATGTGCTTGGCTCGTGCTGGCATGACACGAGAAGATGCAGCACATATTTAAAGAGCTAATGCCAATTCAAAGGACCTGCTTGTAATTTTAAACACAAGAATCCAATAACATTCAAATGGCAGCTGGGAGGTGAAATAGCAAATGGGCATGTACCAGGCACCGAATCAATAAACAGGGAAGTGCCCGTAGCACCGAGGTGGGTGCAGCTGCCGGTGGCTGCTCAAGCTCCAGGAGACAGTTCTGCTTATCTTTAGCTCAGGTACATTTTACCCCTCCTTTACTATATGCCACTCACTTTGTACCCTGCAGCAAAGACAGTTCACTGATCAAACAGAAGCCAGTTAATGGCTAAAGGCACGTGAAAAATAACGTAACACCAAGCAAGCCTGCGAGTGTCCTCGTGTTCATCTCTGGACATCTTTTGAAATATACCAACTGGATTTGAGGAATATTTTTGCTCTTTGAAGTGCACTAATCTACCAGAGAAGCCTTAACTTCTGGATCAGGTGGTAAGCATCCTCCATCTCTCTGGCCACTTCATGCACCAGGCCATGCTAAGAGCAGGAGGAGCATTGGAATTCCAGCCACAGTGGCCAGGAAGTGCCCTTGACTGTCTTCTTGGTGGTTTTTAATTTATAGCGCCTGCACTTTGATGTGCTGATCTTTGTGACTGCACAAGGAATTGAATTTGATTCAGATTTGTTTGTTCTAATTTATGCCTCCTGTTACTTCTCGCTGCAGTATCGTGGGCCGTGGATGGTGTGGATGAGTTTTGTTCAGCCATCCCAATTAAAGCCTGCAAAGTGCAAATACACACAAGAGCAGCTGGAAATACGATCAGCAAAGAGCAAACAGGCAAGCGAGCCAAGCCCCATGGTGACTGCAAAGCTTGAGCCATTTTGGTGCGAGTTCCACCAAGAAGAATTTCTGTGGCAGAAATGGATCCGTTAATTTTCCAGGAGCGTCTCCTCCTGTCCCTCTGCCAGCAAGGAATCAGCTTCCCAGTGCTCTGCCACCTTGCTATGAGCTCACAGGGGTCTGTCAGCCACCACGTCTGATTTGGTGTCAAGAGTGGAAAATTGCTGTACATGATCCAACCCCAGAAGAGGCTTCGGCCAGCTGGGGCAGGCAGTGGGACCCCACCAGGACAGCAGAGTGTGGGACTTGGCTGGGATCTGGCCCCGGAGGCTGCACCACGGCCCACCTCTGCCTTGCTGATTAGAAGACTGTGCTAATGGCCATGCTCATACTGCTCGTGGCCACAAAATATTATGAGGTGTTTCTCCTAAGCTGCAGTGTCCATTCTGCTGCCCTGGACTTTTTCCTGCTCAGGCTGTTATATCTTTCCTCCCTCTCACCCAGCCCCTGCAGTCTCAGTTATTTAGAGCCTCATTTTCGGAGGGCTGAGCACCAGCAATTCCAGCTGACTTCAATCTCCTTGTCTGCAAAAAAGGGGACAATGAGCGCGACCTCCTTTACAGAGTGCTTGGAGACTGGCTGATCAACAGCTGCATCCAGGAAGTCAGGATTAGTAATAATGACTCGGAGTAAAGATAAAAGGGCTTTGCACTTTTCTGTAGCAGTCCCTTTCTGGCTAGGGTGTAATTTTTTCCCCCTCTGAGCAGCACTAGCAGCTGCTGGGTCTCATCCAGAACCTTCCCTGCTCCCTGGGCTGAGCCCTCCCTCTCTAGGGCCCAGATGATGCGTGAGGGCTGGGGTCCCTGGTGCTCACTTGGGAGAGCAGGAAGGGTCCTCCTCAGGTTGGAAATATCAAGAGTCTGACATTTCTCTCAGTATCATTAGTTGCCCATGGTGCTATTGGAAGAAAAGGCTTTCAGTTTTAATTGGAGTGGGTCTGGCTGTAATTCCCACCCGTGGGTTCTCGTGCTGCTCCTCTGTGCCCGGGAGCCCTCCTGTGCTGCCCCTCCCGTGCAGGTCCTCATGCAAAGGGGCCAAGCTCTCCCTCAGGCTTCTTCTAATAAGCTCACCAGTCTGAGCTTACTAATTTCCTTTGGGGTACAGATTTTTCCAGCCTTCATCTCATTTTCGCCTGCCTCTGCTCCAAGAAGAAGCTTGCCTCCTTTTTGTTGAGTGTTCACTGTTTCTGCTAGGTGGGATTTTCTTTCCTTCTTTTAAAAAAGCACCTCTGTTCTCCTCGCAGGTGGCACTGTAGAAATCCATAAATAAATAACAATGGCAGTGATGGCTCTGGCAGGTCATGCCATCATGCTTGGCTCTCCAGAGTCCAGGAGAGCTGGGGGTCTGCTCCCCCTCCCCGAGGCAGGCTCCGAGCACCGGGCAGAGCATCGCGGGCTCTGCCTGACCCCGGCACACCCGCCCGTCCCGGGGAGAACGCGGCTCCTGCCGCCCACGGGTTGCTGCCAACAATGTCATCTCGCTCCCTCCGGCCTCCCGTGGTGCCCAGAAGTGACAATGACATGGCAATCAATGGCAATGATCTCCCAAGTAGCCCGGCTGATAAACACGCTCTCAAGGCTGCTGCGAGCGTGTCTGAGCCGCTCGCTCTGAATAAATTGGGTTTGATGTATACAGCGTGAGGTGTATATACTTTTAAATTTATTCCTTCAATTCCTATTGCTTTGGAATCCCTGCTGCTGTGGGGGTAGAAGGGAGCACTGATGAGCTCCCAAATGAGCTGCCAGGGCATGTCTGTACCTGGCAGCTCCTGCTGCCCTGGGGATGAGGGAGACCTGGCTGCAGGAGCCGAGCACCCACCCGCGGCCGCACGTCACCGTGGCTGCCGGGCTCCTGCCTCTGCTCCTGTGGCTTGGGACAGAAGGATTGGTAGCTCTGTATGCCCAGCACACGTCTGCTGCAAGGATACCTCTCCCCCTTGATGTGGCTGCCTGTGTAAAGGCAGCTGACAACCGTTATCCCATCTATTTAAAACCAGTCCTTGCCAGTCAAGCACTTGTGTTCACCTCTGGTGAAAGGCCTTGGCAGAAGCTGGGCTGTAATGACCTCCCTGGGCTGCGGTGCAGAGCAGCAGTGTTGGGAGCACCGTGGCTTTCCTCCAGTTGCCAGGCTGCCGTGCCAGTTCCCCAGCTGGCAAACCTCTGAACCGGGGCAGTCCGTGGGCTGCGGTGGCCGCTGCTGCGGGTGGTGAGTGGGGGGCTTGGGGGGCTGGAGCTGGGCAGCTTCCCCGAGGCGATGGGGAGCTGGAGCTGGGCAGCTTCCCAGAGGCGATGGTGATGGCCAGGCAGCAGTGCTGGCAGCCTCATTTGGTTGCATGTTTTGTTTGCATTTGTTTTGTTTGTGGAGTGTGTATGAAAAATTAATATAAAGGTGCTAATCCTGCTTGGTCCTGAATGTGAATCTGCTACAAGTATAAACTGAATGGCAAGTGGAGAAAAAGGTTTTGGAAAACAGATTTTCACTTCAGCCAGCAGGCTTTGAGCTGACAACCTCAATGGGCTTCATGGTCTGAAGCCTGACTGGAGTGAAGTAGGTGTGTGTGGAGGGAAGGGGCTGGGAGGCTGCACAGAGCTCAGCCAGTGCCTCTGGACCCCTGAGGCTGCCTGCTGGTGTGCAGCTCCTCAGAGGGTGCCCGACTGCAGGGACGTGCTGCTGGAGCCCCTGGCATGGTTTGTGTGCCAGCCTCCTGGTCCCCTCTGTCCTCACCCCATGCCTGTCCTGCTGCTTGCAGCTTCACCTAAAATCATGGTGGTTGTGCAGGGAAGGTGAGAAACCCCATCTCCCTGCCCCCACTGTCCCCCAGGTCCTTCCACACAGGTATCCATCTTCTCCTTTGTTTGGTCGCCTTAATTGGGCTTGCTATTTATAGCTGATTATTGGAACCAGGTCGAGCTCTCGGTGCGGTTTCCCTCAGGAGACAGGCAGAGAGTCACCCCGGGGCCCTCCCCGCCTCGTCCCCGCGCTCCGTGGCAGGCCACGGGGCTCTGCGCACCCGGGGGGCCCCACGCCCCCCGGGCCCCACTGTTCCTCTCTTTAGCACTGTTACTGCCTTGCATCCACCCACAGAGAACCTCTTCAACCTGAGGTTAGCCTTTGATTTACGGTTTTGTTCTGCAGAAAATAGACATTAGCCTTCTGATCTCCAAAGTGGGCTTTTGAGAAGGATTGCAGGAAATTCTTCAGGATGCGAAAGCTGAGCCGCGTAATTACGCTCCTGGTAACATAATGAATGGTCGCAGCCAGCAGTTCTTGCTGCCATTTAACACAATCATTTTCTTTTGCTGGCTATAAATATGTTTGTATTCTCTGACCTCGTGAGCCAGCATTATTCTCAGAGGCAGAATTATTCCTCACTCTGGGGCTCGTAGGTTCGCTTTGGCCTTGAAGCCGCCCGGCCCCTGACAAGTGCGTGAAGCCCAATTTACAAAGCAAACGAGATGCTGGCAGCAGACCTTGGAGGGAGGCAGGGAAGTGGAGCAGAGCACCCTTCCCACTCCAGTCCCCCACGGCACATGGTTTTGGGTGATAATTGGCGAATGATGGTGCCCAGGGACATCGCTGCTGCCTCCGTGGTGCGTGTGTGGGCGACCAGGGTCCCAAAGCTGGGGAGCTCATCCTCCCACGTGTGGGACCCCTGAGGCCACACAGATGTTTGAGAGCCACTTGCTGTGGATGCAGCTTGTCCGGGGTAGGAAACCTCCCAACCCAAGGTGTGCTGCCTGCACCCAGTACTGTTCTCTCCCTTCGTCAGCAGCAATGTGCACACATAATTAAGACTATAACCTCCTGTGACTTGCTCCTTAGAGTCACCCCTAATCCAAGTGTTTTGCCAAAAACCTGTTTCTTATTAATTGCTGCTGGTTTACAGCAGCTCTTAGCTGTACAGTCACTTATTAGCAAACCTGTTCTGTTCCCATGTTGTGCTGACGATGACCTTGTCCCTAAACCCCTCCTCTGCTGCTCTTCCCTGTGAAATCACTGCGCCGTAACAGTGCTAGAGTGGAAAGAATTTACTGCTTAAATAATTTATCTAGATTCAGTACAGAAAGTCTTTTCTGAGATTCATCAGCTAATAAAGAAAATTGATTCTGGAAGCCAAAGTCAATATGGGGTTAGAGAAACTCCACCACGCGCCGTGGGCTCCCTTCCAGAAGCCTCCGCTGCCACATCTGGCTCACGTGGCCACATCTGGCTCATGCTGTCACACGCCTCCCAAGCACAGCCACCTTCCCCAAATCGTATATGATCTGTCCTCCCGCCTGCCCGCCCTTGGGCATCACTTTTGGTTTTTTGGAAGCCCTGTGCTCCTGGTGATCGCTGCAGCTCGATGAGGCACTGCCCAGCCTGCGGTGGGAACGGGGAGCACAGGGGGATTCACGTGGCAAAATGCAGTAACACGGGGTGATGAAAACTCAGCAGGCAGGTGATGCATCCCCCTGGCCCCTGCCCTACACTCTGGGGCAGCTGCTCCTTCTCCAGTTTTGGGAAGGGGTCCAGCACAAGCCGGATCCTCCTGAGCTCAGTGACAAGATGTGCACAGCTGCTTCCTGGCACTGGTTTTGTCTTTGTTGGGTTGAACTGGTAGGTTGGTGTCCCTGATCCCTCCTCACCTGCAGAGGCTTAAGGCAAGAGCTGTGTAGGATCAAAGAGGAAGGTGGGAGCAATGCTGTAAATCCAGAGAGTGGCAGGGCAGCTTACACCCTGGCTGGCTGCCTGGGCAGACTCTGCCCCCAGGATGAGCCCTCTGCCCTGTCCAACCACCTTTCTACGCTTTTTAGGGAATACTTTTCCTCTGTGAAATCTGGATGATAAATACAACAAACTTTAAGAAAGGGAAGCATCCAGAAAATAGCTCAAACTGGCTCTTGGAATGGGAGGTGGGAAGTGATGGGGGATGTGGAGGAAAGAGACTGGGCAGCTTTCATGGCAGCCCATGGAAGATGAAAAATAGCCAAAGGAAAGAGAGAGAAAAGACAACTTGGCAGCAGCATTTGGCCATATGGCTGGTTTGTACTTCATGTGTGTTTCTCCATATGTTGCACTTACATGTGTTTGTTTGCCCCCCGTGCACTTTGCATGCCAGCCATAGTCTTAAACCCAGCAAAACGGTCTTGCAAAAGACTGAGAAGCTTTAGGTATGCTTTCCTTCCCTCGGTTTTTGCTCAAAGTAATTTATCCAAACCACCTTGACTACTGTGAAAAATTAAAGCCGTCTGTGCCCTGACGTGGCTCTTGCCCCGGCGAGTGGGGAGGCACGGGGGGTGTGGCACTACAAGCACTCGCCGGGCTCAGCCGGTTAATTTACTGCAAGCTGGATGACATTTGCTGGGAAGGGAACCACACTCACTGTCTCCACAGCCTCTGCTGGAACCCGTGTACCGATCAATAATTCAGGTGCCCTTACACCTACCACCAGCAGATCCTGCCCTGTCTGTTTAATGGGAACGTGTCTCGGTGCCCGGCTCTGGCAGCGGTCTGCGGGCAAGGAGCTGGCAGGGAGAGGCCAGCTGTAACCCAGTGAGCTCCCCAGCAGCCATCCTGGTGTGGTGATGCTCCGTGGATGCTCAGCAGCTGCTCGGGCTCAGGGGTCTGCTGCCCTCTGAAGTCAGGGAGATCAGACCTGAAGTTGAGTGTAAAACTAGGAACACAGAGGGGGGAAAAAAAAATCCCAAGTCATTGCAATCATTACAACTGAAGGAATGTCTCCATGTGCCAAGGCTGCTCTCTGAGCATGATTTAAGCTGAAAATTCAGAACAGTTTCCTGGTACAAATCATTTGAGCAGGATGAAACAATAAATGGGAGATATAATCTGCAACATGTCTCTGCAGCCAAAAAACATCTCATCTGTGAACACAAACTCATTAGGAGCATGATTAATGGGGTCTGAAGGCAAGAGTCAGGGTCATGAAGCTACTTGCAAGCTCTTCCTTCCACTTAACTGGCCCAACTGGAGCCGTGGCCAATGCTGCAGCCCCGCTCCCCCGCATCAGGGCGTCCCAGCTCAGCTGCAGAGCCAGCGGAGGGATGAGGAGCTCTGTGCCGTGTCAGCTGCTTCAAAAGTGATGCAGTGCTTTGGGTTCCCAACAGCTTTTTCCTCTCTTGCTGGAGGAAAGGAGTTTTGCACTTGCTGGAGCCAAGGGGAAGAGCCAGACCGCTCTGTTGGCAGGAAAAGCAACACAGGGCTGTTAAAGACAGAGACAGCAACGAAAAAGGGTTTCAGAAGAGGAGGAGAAAGACACAAGATGAGGAGCACTGTGATCACAGCTACGAGCTGACAGAGGCAGGGGGCTCTGCCTGGGCCGGTCCCCGGAGTGGGGAGCCAGATGTTTCCCTGTGTGGTGAGCTCCCCGGAGCACAGCCTGTTTTCAGCACCGGGAGAATTTCTGTTCAGGAGGGACCTGATTTGGTTTCTCTTCTAAGTTACCTGTTTGATAGATTTATCAAAAGTGCACTTTGAGGAACGAAGCTCCTCTTGCTGTGTGACCTGACACCAGCGTGAGAAATGACCCAAAGCCTCTCGGTTTCCTCACCCAGCACTGGTCCTCGCTCCACAGCAGCCTGGGTTGGCTCCCAGCAGGGCTTGGTCCTTGCCCTCTGCTCTCCTCCTCTTGGCCTCTGTGGAGCCTCACCCAGCGATGCCAGCACGCTTCCTTTCCCCTGCTCCTTCTCCCTTCCCATCTGCCCTGGCAGATCCTTGGTACAAACCCTGCCGAGATGCAGGGGGGGAAGGCAGAGCCCCACTGCCTGCTGACCCCCAGCTCAGCCTCTACCACTGTCCAGGTGCTCGGTGGAACACGGCAGGACCAAGTCAGCAGAATAAGGATGGGGAAGGTCAAGCGGGCTTAGAAAAGCAAAAAGGGGGAAAAATTTTAAGAATATGGCTCAAATAGTGAGTGAGTTAATTTTGGAGATACCACATAAATGATGGCCCATAAAGTTAATGAGATATTGCTGAAAAAAGGGTAAACAATTAGGACTATTAGCTGCAAAGATAAACCAAGACCTATTGCCCTCAGAAACACTGAAACTAATTAAATTGAAAATTACAACATGAGAGCACAAAAACAAAGGCAAATAAATTGAGAGAAAGAATTAACTGGCTTAATATCATGATGATAATATTATTAGCAATAGGAAGCAGGGCTTGTATGATTAAAGCTGTTTATTCTCACACTTTTTCACTGAAAGCAGGCAGTGAGGGACTTGGGGCCAGCAGGAGGGGATCTGCAGCCCCGGGGGGCTGCCTGGGGGCCCGGCCCAGGGCTGTGGCCCCTCGTGGAGGTGGTCACACTGCCCAGGTGCCCTCCAGCTGCCAGCGCTGGTGCCATCCCACTGCTCTGGGCAGCAGCTCGGGCTCATCTGCCTGCAAACCTCCCAGTGCCCTCACCAGCCACGGCCTGGGAGAGACCTCCAGAAGAGTCATTAGTGCTCTAATTGGTTCCATTTAAAGGGATTAGAACCAAATTAACTTTGTGGTTTCCCACCCAGAAATAATCCCGTTTTAAGTGGACAGATTCTTTGGTAGCGTCCAAGGAGAGGATGAAGGGGTGATGTACTGCTTGAGTGAATTCTCAGCAGAAACGGGTGCTCCAGGTCCTTCTGTGAGGGACCTCTGGTGCAAACAGAACTTGTCCAATCAGGCTGGATGAGGTGGGGGCTGATGTCTTAGCAACGGTTTCAGCCAGCATCCAAGAGTGGGTGACAAATCAAGGAAGAAAACGCAGGGGAGAACAATAAAGGATTCTTAGGGCAGGAACTTGTGCACCGTGGAGAGAAAGGAGACTAAATCAGTCAGGCTGCTGGCAGAATGCTCGTTCCCCTAGGCCAGTGGCCCAGCCTGGCCATGCCCCAGGAGCACAGAGCCACGAGATATTTCTCCCAGCTGCTGGCCAGGAGCACCAGCAGATGACTGTCCCCTTCCCTGGTAATTGTGAGGGGACTAACTCTCTTAGTGGAAGATTGCAGAGTGGATTTCCACATGTCTGAGAGCCTGAGATGCCTTTTGAGAACATCAATAGACACATGCAAAGGCAGCGATGGCCATGGGCTGGTTTTGCATCCCTCACAGCTCGTGGCTGGGAGCAGGCTCTGGCATGAGCCCTGGGCTCAAACCCGGGGACTGGTCAGGTCAGGGCAAGGCTCCCTCTGATAAAACAGGCTTCGTGCTTCTGGGCTTTTCCCCATTCTGGTAAGGTTGCCTTTCTGGCTGCATTATAAACCCTGCGTTCAGGTATGTGTGGCTTCAATAGAAAATGAAGTTTCCTCCCTTTCCAGGTTTGAAAGACTTGGCACTGGGTTTAAAGCTGTATGCAACATTTCTAAGACCCTCTTCAAGACCAGAAACCAAGCCAAGCAAAAGGCAACTGATACACTGGAAATTAAGCAAAAGCTGAGAAGTTTGGGAAGGCAGAAAGGGTCTGTAAATCTGGGTCGAGTTTTGGTTCCATCCAAACACTTCTGTGGGTGACAGTCGCCGAGGTGGCCGGTCCAGGCCTGGAGCCTGCAGCGTGCTGGGCGCCCTGGCGAGCCGAGCCTGCCGAGTTTGTGATCTGGTGACGGAGAGCAAAGTCTCTTTTTACGGTCGTTTCATTATGATGCTTAATTTCTCCTGCAGAAGCAATTACGTTCCATGGGTGGAAAGCAATATCGGAGATGTACGATTGCTGTTGCCACCCGGCAGCCCCGCGGTGCCGCAGGAATAGCAATCAGGGCGCGGGAGCCGGCGGCTCGGCTGCGCCAGGGCAGATAAGAGGCTTTGTGAGCGGGGAGATAACCCCGACCACTGGCCAAATATTTACCTGAGCGGGGTGCCTATCGC
>NW_008627100.1:10917-15069 GCF_000691845.1 Merops nubicus | reverse complement strand
TCTACAAGGGCTGATCAAACACTCGGTGACCTCTGGGAACAGACAAAATTGATAACGTGCCCCTGGGCTGCGCTCCTTTGTTGTCCCTTTTCATCACCAGGTTCTCTAATTATTCAGGGGGTGCAGCAGCAGTGTGTATGGCCTGGCCTTTGGTTATTGTTTCTTCCACCTTCTTCACCTAACAAAAGGAATTTACACCAGTACATGTAACTGTCTATTTCTTACCTGCTAAAAAAAAAAGTTACTTCTTCGTCTGGTTAAATGAAATACTTTATTTCCTACCAGAAAAGCCGGGTCAGATAGTGTCCTGGGCTTGGCAGGATGAGGATGCTGGTGTGGGGCAGCCTTAAAGCTCGTGTGTCCCGGCCGCTTGTTAGAGTGCTGTGACATTTGAGGAGCCAAACGCTGCTCGGAGCTGCAGACAGGGTCTCTGAGTGCGTGTGGCTGAGATATGCTGCCCATCAAGAGGCAGCCGGGGCCGAGGTGTGTGCGGGGCTCCGCTCGTCGTCCAGTTGTGTGCTTTTAATGGATATAAATGGTTACCTTTAGTGCAGAAAAAGCTGAACAGATACAAATATTACCAATACCTTAAGGGTGCACTGGGCCTCATTATCCTTGGGTAATCGAGGTTATGTGGAGCTCTTCTCCTTGATCCGTCACTGTCTCTCTCAGCAATGTGCTGAAGCAGAGAAACCTTGAGGATGAGTTGCCCAGGAAGCTGGGGAAGGGCTGGGACCCCGAAAGCTCCCCGGGCATAGGGAGAACCTGCACCCTGCCTCGCTGTGGGTACTGCTGCCAGCCTCGGCTGGAGGGGTGCAGGGACCCCTCCTGGGCAGCCCGAGCATAATTGGTTTCCATTAAATCTCTGCAGGTAGCCTCTTATTTGGTATGTTTTGTTTTTCTTGGTCTCCATGAATCATCAGCAAAAAGCCAGTGACGTTCCCAAACAGATCCACAGTTACTTCTGAATTCCTGAGCTCCTCGGGCTGCGATGTGCAGTGCGTGCACAGTGTCAGTGTGGCACAGGAGAGCTGCTTTGCCTTCCCCACACAAACATCTGCCTACATGCTACCCGTTGCCATGTGCAAACGCTGCTCTGGAGAGCTACAGAAATGCCCCTCTGGTAAACAAACCCCACCCTGAGACACTCCTGGTGGTGAATTTGAGGGGTTTGCAGGTCTGGCGAAGCTGGCTGTGCTGGGGAATCCCACCAGCCCCACACAGCTCTTCCTGGCTCTTGGTGGGAGTTATCTTGTTGCACAAGTTGTGTATTTTATAGCTGAATCTATAATGCAACATTCGCAAGCACTGAACGCATGAGCATTCAGGCTGAGAATTTGCTTTCTGCAAGTATTCCTGCTAATGAAACTGAGGCCATAAGATACTCCTGGAAAGTGCTTACAAAAGGATTTCAGATATGTCAAATTATGTTTTCCATGTTATCTCAAATTTTCTTTCCGTTTCTAAGGAATACTCAGGCTTTCAACTCCTCCCCTGCTTGCAGGGTATGAGCTGGGTTTGGCAGGAGGAGGATGGCAGTGGGCTGTGTACGTAATTACACAGCAGCACATCCACGGATCTTCTCACCAAAACCTCTCTGAGGATATTGAGCTGCATTTTTGCTCTGAAATGTTCAAATGGATTCATAAAGCTCCAACTCTGTTCATTTCTTTGTTAAAAGGTGAGGTAAAAGGCAGAGTTTCAAGTAGTTCTCCTTCCATTGTGCCCTTGGCAGAGTAGCTACACCCTGGTCCCAGAGCAGTGTGTGACATCAGCCAGGTAGGAGCCGGGACGTGGCTGCACCAGACCCTGGTAGCTGCCGTGGGTGTCCAGGGTCACAGCTGCCTCCTCGCCCAACAGTTTGTTGCAATGCTCATCAAAAGTCACTTCTTTGCAGAAAAGTGATGTTGTTGTGGAGTCAGTCCAAGCCCAGTGCCTCGGCTCCTTTTTTTTACTATAGGCAGGAAAAAGGTTAATATGATGAAAATGACCTCAAATTGCTATTGCTGGATTATTTAATCTGGTCAGGCTCCTTTCAACTCTCAGCCACCACAAAAGAAGACAAATGGCCTGTCTGGTGTTTAAAGGTTTTGGGACGTAGGACAGCATTGATTTTGTGTATCTGGAAAGGTGACGCTCCCTGCGCTCGCCAGCCAGCGGGGTTTGCTGACAGCATCGCTCCCTGCAGACCCTCCCCACCCGTCCTCTGCATCTTGCCCACGCAGGAGCGAGTGGCCGTGTGGTGTCGTGGGCAACCCAGGGGACTGGGAGCGGGGGAAGAGGTGGGCTGAGGTGATGGGGAGGAAGGCATTGTCTCCCTGGGCTCTCTGATGTTGCCCACCCTGCCTGGCTCTACCCTGGGCTGGTGGGACCTGGCTTGGCCCTGTGGGGCTGCTCCGTGCCTGCTTCTCCTCCAGGCAGCTGATGAGCTGAGCAGATGGAGCACTTTGCTCTCCCTGGGAAGCATTATTTCCAGTCCTTGACTCAGAGGGGATAAGCGCTCCCAGTTTCAGACGTTTATGGAGCCTGGAGGGCAGCCTGGTCCCTGCCGTGCTGGGCTGACACTGCAGCTGCCTCCTGTTCTCCCAGCACCGTGGCACTTCTCACCCCGACCCCACCGCTGCTGAAATGGGTGGGAAAGTCTCTGTAACCCCCCTGGGAGCTGATGGGGCTGCCAGCCCCGAGGAGAGCCAACATTGCCCTCTGGGACGGGTTCCCCTCCCCAGGAGCCCTGGGCAGGGGGATGTGGAGCTGCCAGCCCAGCTGACCCCTCCCCCGCTCCCCTCGCCGCCTGCCGGGGGGCATTAATGGCTTTTGTGAGCCTATAAACCAGGGCAATTACACCCCCGATCTAGTTTACATGCAAAATAAAACTAATTCCTTGTTCACTCTCCTTCCGCAAACTCCCAGCAATAGACCATAAAGGGGAAGCTACAAAGGGAAAAGTGATTAATTCTTGGTGGCACATTTAAACACCATTTTTATTACAATTCAGCCTTTTCACGCACTTTGCCCTTTTCTGATTCATTCTTGCTCTTTTGAGGTGGAACAAGGCTGATGTTTTGCAGCTCTTGTTTCTCGAGAGGAGTCTTTAACCCTTGATTAGCTGTTGTAGCTGCATCAATGAACAAGAGCACCCACAGGATCTGGGCTGCTCCGGGGATGCTCCCTGGGAGTGGCAGCTGGCTCTGCTCCCCTGGCACGGGACTGGGCTGCCCTGCAGGATCCAGCTCGGGCAGGTTGGGGTGCAGGGGGTGCAGCCAGGCCAGGGCCACCACCATGCAGCACCCGTGCAGCCGCGTTTACAACACAACGCAGTGCAACAAAACCTGAAATGTACTGGAAATAATTCTACTATCAAATGCATTCAGCTCTGTTTGTTTGCTTTTAAATTAACATCGGGGATGAAATGATTCACTGAACTACAAAGAGATCCTCGACTTGACAAGAATCGCAGGCAGGATTTCTTTCCTTTCCAGTTATCAGAGGAAAAAACATTTCAACATGTTGTCTGCTCAGTGCAAGAAAAATAGTTTTGTACTCTACGCCTGGGAAACAAGAAGCTTATCAAAAAAATCTCAGGCATCAGAGGGATGAGCTGGCAGAGGCACCGGTGAGACACCTTTTCTCTCTGTGGTACATAACCTGGGAGGTGCTGTGGGGCAGGACAGGTCTCTGGAGCAGCACGAGAATGCTCTTATTAACTGCTGCTGTCTGTGATTAAGGGGATGGGTCCCACCAGAGCCAGAGCAGAAGGAGCTAGTGGCACTAACAGGGTGCTCAGGGCAAGCCCTGAAGCCCAGAGCCAAAGAAATGGGGGAAAAGGAACGTTTCTCGTGATTTGGAGGAGAAAAGAGGGGAAAGGGACCGGGGACGTGAGTGGGTGGGAAGAACAGGCAGTGGAGTCCATGCCCAGCCAGGCCTGTGCCCCATCACCCCGTGCCCTGCGTGCGGGTCCCTCGCTCAGCTCTCCTCGCCACACAGCATCCGCTCAGCTCAAGCAAGAAAAGCGTCGTCCCCTCCCGGGCTCCCAGCTGGCTCAGGGCCCTGCCAGCAGCCTGCAGCGGGGTGTCCCAGGGCCTCCTTTATCCAGGCACGGGGCACATGCCCAGGGACAGCGGGCACGACCCGGAGCCACTTCAGGTCATGGCT
>NW_008627100.1:0-10886 GCF_000691845.1 Merops nubicus | reverse complement strand
GCGCGGCCGGGAGCCCTTTCGGGTCATGGCTGGGACCTGCGGCAAAGCAGGCAGGGGTGGATAAGCCCAGCCAGTCAAAGAGCACATAAGCCTAGAGTCATAATTAGACATGAGGAGAGGAGCCATGACCTTGAAAGTATTAGGGAAGAGGACTTCTAATTAGGAGGCATAAAGGCCAGGCACTGTTTAACCTGTTTCTGAAAGTCATTAAACTGCCCCAGTTGACTTTATTGCCAAGATTTGGAGGACGAGCTGACAAGCTTCAGCAAAGCTGACCGAGCGAGAAGAAAGGCTGGGCTGGAAACAAGGGCACGCTCCTCTGCAGCCAGAGCCAGCCCCACGTCCCCAGGGCTGCCTCCAGCGCCGAGCGGGGCCAGGCACGGGGTTAACGGCGGAGCAGAAACAGCTCCTGGGAAGTCACCAGCAGCCAGCCGAGGAGCAGGAGCATCCAACAGCTCCCTTGGCAGGGCAGGCTCCTGCGCCAGGGATACTTCTGGGTGGCTTAGGGCCAGGGGAAGATGTTTAACCTGGGGAAGAGACTGGTGAGGTTTTGCTTCTGGGAAAACCAGGCAGAAAGGTGGATGTTATGGCAAGGCACCAGGAGAACATCAGCCCAGAAGTCATGAATTTCCAAGCTGTTTTAGGGTGCAAATCCCTTTAATTTTGGCACCTTGGGACAAAAACGAAACAAAGCTCACAAAATTAAATAAGCCATAGGAACTAAACATTTCTCTCCATTGATCGCCCTCTCGGTAGGGAGCTCCAGCTGCTGGTGGTCCAGCTGTGCAGAGGGCTTTTCATGCACAAAACGGACACGTCCTCTGCACGTGGGCTTCAGTTCAGAGTCGCCAATGTGGACAAGAAGCCAAGGGACATGGAAATTTAAGCTTTTGGTTGTTTTTTATTTCTTTTTAATTGAGCTGACGCACTGATTCCAGTTTAAAAGCTCCTGACTTTTCCAGAGTCAACAAGGTTACTCAACAATCAAGCTCTCTGCTTCCATCAGGTCTCTTCCACCCACTTAATGAAAACAAATGCCACCTGGGACAAGAGCCATCCTTCTTCTTTGTCTTCTGAGGCCCTGAGAATGGGCTTGCTTTTTATATATGTTATTTTAACAAATGAACCAAATTATGTCCTGGCTGCTCCCAGATACATCTAATTCCCAAACCGTAATGGAGCTGTTTGTGGTCTCTAGTCATTAATCCTATTAGTGTCAGCCTTTGCATCTGGTCCTGGGCGTGTGAAATACCAGTTACTCTAAGAGGGTGCAAAGTAAAAGCTCTTGGAAGCTCTTTCCCACATCAGGGTTCCCAAGGGCAGGAGCAGGGCTTAGTGGCCAATTAATGATAGCTAATTACCTCTGGCTTGCCCATTGCACAAATCCATGTGCTCTGAAGGAGGGAGCTGATGCTGCTGGCACCATGGTGGGCGTTCAAACCCTTTTATGAAGTCTGCAGTCCCAGGTTTGTAATAAAACCCAGAGTCTCGGCCAGTGAAATGCAATCGCCTTTTAAAAGCAGAGAACTAAAGCTGCTTAGAGGGCAGACCCTGAAGAGGAGACAAGCACAGAGAAGCCAGGCAGGGAGGGGATATCTGTGCAATAAGCCAGTCCTGGGGCTGTGCAGGAGAGCAAATCAAAGCTGATGAGAATCAATTGGTTTGCAGCAGGACCTCGGCTGCAGCAGCTCATCTTTCCAGCAGCATCAGACTTCATTCACTCCTGAGGACCTCCAAACTTTAAGACCATTTTTCCCCCTCAGTATTCAAGTGCTGGCACAGTCTCTGGCTTGCCAGCCCCACGGGTACCAGAGGATGAATGAGTGCAGCATGAAACAAATTGGAAATAACAGCTTACTTTTATTGTGAGATAAAAAAAAAAAAAAAAAAGACAAGGGCAGAAGTGCTTAAAACTCTGCAGTGTGGGCTGGAGGTGAGAGAAAGCAGCAGAGGCATCTGAAGCAGGTAACTGCAGAAATGGGCATCTCAGCTTCCCTCCATGAACAAATGCTGTGCAAAAATCCTGTGGCTCCTTGTCGGCCTGTCTGCAGCCTCTGCACCCCTGGAGAACAGCTCTCCATGCATGGAGCAGGGTACTTCCAGAGCTGCTGGCACCTCGCAGCCTCCCTCCCTCCTGCCAGGTGCCCTCCGGCTCCAGATGCAACCAGGAGTCCCTTTGAGGGCACCCATGGGGGCACCCCGAGCCCCAAACCTGCCCGGACCCCCCCAGCTCTGCAGCCCTTCTGCCCTCGGTGCTGCTCCCAGGGGAAACAGCAGCTGGTGCAGCAGAAAAAAAATATTTACTGTTTTGATTGGGACGGAGAACAAACATTTAGGTGTTTATCCCAAACTTGTTACATTTGTTGTCCTCCCGAGAGTGTTTGTTTCCTCCCAGCGCTGAACTCAGCGAGGGCCGTCAGGCAGCAGGAGCGGTGGGAGCACAAGGGCACATCCAGCAGCTGGCATGGACACAGAGGGGGTGGTTCTGGCAGTTTCGGAGCCCTGCAGAGCATGGGGTGCCAGCTGTCCCTCCCCACCCATCCCAGCCAGCCGGGTGCGTGGGGCTCGGGGGGAAGGAGCCCGGGAGGTGATGCTGCCGGGACACCCTCCGTGTGATGCCTCCCTGGGCTCGGGGTGACGTGGCTGGGGCTGGGGACAAAGCCACAGCCTGTTGCTGGGGGACAGTGCCAGGGGAGCAGCAGTGTGCCAGGGGAGCAGCAGCGTGCCAGGGGAGCAGCAGCGTGCCAGGGCCGTGCCGTGGGAGCTGCCTTCACCCTCACAGCCTCGAGCTGCAGGGGGCTGCTGGCGAAAGGGCTTTACCCTTGAGCACTTGTTTTGCTTTTGTTCTCTGGAGCAAGACACCTGCTTTTCCTACAAACAAAGCCATAAATTGTGACACAAGCAGGTTTCAAGGGGAAGAAAAAGCGGAGCTGGGATGACAGCAACGGGGAGTTGTGCGAGGAGGTGAATTACTTGAAATATGGCTGGAAACTTCCACGCCATAAATATATTTCTGATCACAGCTAATAAATCATCGTAATTATTCTATAAATAAGGGAAAAGCTGGATGTATGGTACCTGACTTTTTTCTACAGGCCTCTGGAACAAATTTGTTAGCACCTTAAAATAAACTATTTGCTCCAGATAGTTTGTTTGTTCTCTCCAGGCTGAATTGTCTTCTCATTCATTTTTCATCGCCTTTGGTTCGGTCATTGGGAATCTTTTTCTGCTTTTTTCCCTGTCTGGTTCTGACAAAGAGATACCGGTGGGGAGCATGTTTAAAAACCAACCACAAAGCTCTTGCTTTTCTTCTGTGCCGTGAGGGGCCTTGGCAGCAGAGATCAAAGTTCCCTCCCCCGTCCCCCCAGGCTGGCGAGCCGCATCTGCTTCGAGGCTGGGGAAGGATGAGCTGGAGAAGGGAATGGGCTGGATCAGGGTTATCCTGAGCATCCCAGCCTGCCTGCACCCAAACCAGAGACCTGCCTACCTGCCACACCCTTCCTGGTGATAAAGACCACAAGATATAAGGTGCAGATGCAGAAGGGATGGAGCAAAAAAGAGTCGTTCTGTTCTTGTCCTGGCAGCCATGGGAAACCCTGCCCGGCTGCTGGGTGAGAGGGAACTCAGCGAAACCCATGGGGAGGTTTTTCTCTTGGTGTGTAAATGGCAGATTTCGGGACCAGTTTGCCTCAATATCTTCTCTGCAGCCAGTTGCCGTGGCTGCTGGAAGAAGCCTCTCCAGAAAGCAGGCAGTGGCAAGTGCCCCATGATGCCAAGCAAGGAGCAGATCCTGAGCCACACGTCAAACACACAGAGAAAGCCAGAAGGAACAAGGTTTCCCTTCCCCATTTGCTCCAGCTACTACTGGTGGAGACCTGAGCTGCCAGCTGGGGAGAGCCGCAGCAGGAGTGCCCGTGCTGAGACGGAGAGCAGCAGGGGAGCATCGCTGCCTCGGATGTCAAATCCTATTTATTTCATTTTGGATTTCTTCAGTGGGAAAATTATCAATCAACTGCACTTCTATTTAAAGTGGCTGTTACAGGGAGAGCTCATACACATGCAGCAGCTCATCCCTGTAGCCCCGGCGGTGGCAGGGAAGGACCTGCAGGGTTTTGGAGTCTCACTTGAGGACGGAGTCCCACAGCCTCACGTCACCCAGTGCCTGCCCATGAACCTGCTTCTGTACAGGAGTTTTATGAGTGATAAAGGCAATATCGGTCTGCAATGAGACAAAATACCTGGTGTCAGGTGTTACCCTGGGCAGAGGTAAAGGATTCCAAATGCCCTTGCAGCTGGGGGTGAGCCCAGCTCCCTGTGGATACGCTGCTGGTCCCCAGCCCAGAGCTCAGCCCCCCCCCGTTCTGAAGGGGCCTCTCTTTAATGGCTTTTCCACAGGGCTATAAACTCACGACAGACCATTTTTTTTCCTTTTATAGATCAGCATTACTAATTTATTGGCAGTTTACTATTTGGAAATGTTCTCATATAAATTAATGGGAAGGTAATATTAAACCTCAGTCCCTGGGGGAGGAGAAAGCCAAACAAAAAGTCACATTCCTTGTGCTCATGGAAAGGCAACCTGTTAAATCATCCCCTCTGCTCTGTGGAAAGCAGTGCTCCAGGGGCAGAACCGACGTGGAGGAGCCCTGAAACTTGAGCTCTGTCTCTGCCAGGGCTTCCTGCAAGTCCCAGCCCGGCTCTGATGCCCAGGACACAAATTTTGGCATCTGTTGGTCCTACAGGACTTTCTCCTCTCCAGCTCCTGGGTCTGCACAATCTTCCTTCGTAACTTCGATGGGGAAATATGCACCCTGACTGTACTTTCTGTGGTGCTTTTCAGGCGTGCAGACATCTCAAGACACTTCACCGAGCATTTAATTACACGCCCGAGGAAGAAGCGCCCTACTCAGAGAGCTTCAGCTGCCGGCAGCGCCCTGCGCCCGGCACACGGCACGAATCGCTGCACTCCTGCCAATTAAATGGCATAATAGGTCTGTGCATTCCCTCGCCAAAGACACAAATCCAGATTGAGAAGAGGGGATAAGGAGAGGTTCTGTGAAAGTGGAGGAGGAGGAGAAGGTTTTTTTTCAGAGGCACAAGCTGTTATTAAAGACCACTCCTTCATCTCATGTGCTTCAGGAGCAAAAATGGAAGATATCTGCCCCAAAACGAGCACCTCACAGCATCTCCTGCCTGGAGAGAGGTTTCCGGCCCCATGTGCAAAGGGAGAACTCCTGCTGCCGACGGGGGGGTCCCTCAGCATCCCCCGCGGCTGAGGCAGGGCTGGAAGCGACGCTGCTGAAGGGGAACGTTGTGTTAATCCACACAGGCACCTCCTTTCATTTTATAAAACTATTGCCATTTATGAGAAAGGCTTATTGAGTTAAATCACTTCTCCCACAGTAATATAAAAACGCTGCAGCTCAGGAGTACTGACATGCATGAGGGTCGGGCTCACTTTTCTTGCTGAGCAGATGAGGAACAGGAATGATTATTTTGTATCACTTTACTAAAGAGACCTTACTGTAATATACCTGCTGTGCATTGATAAATAGCACCGGCAGATAATAAGGGCCTTAGGCAAGGAGCAAGGAAGAAAAAAGGCTTTCCAGCATGTGAACACAAATGCTTTAAATGTGAACTAAATTGGCCTGATCATTCCTCAGATTTGCAAAATTAAACCGTGCCCAATTGTCAACATCACTGAGATTTATGAGACAAATATAGCCAAAGCAAAGGGAATCCATAACAGCCCTGCTTGAGATGCTGGTAGGGCTTAAGCAGCAGATACCATTTCTGAAACCAAGTGTTCTAATTTCGTTATCCTCTGCACCACCTTCCAGCAATGGAGAGCCAGGAAAGTTCCTCAGCCAGGGATGCGTGAGGGAGGAGTGCAGCGGCACCAGAGCTGGAGGTGAGTCGGGCTCAGCACCAGGCCTCTGCTGTCAGCAACAACGCCCAAGGAACCACAGGGCTGGACCTCCTGCCACAGCTCAAGCCCCTACTCCTGCACAGGGTCACAAGGAATGCCCCACCTGCTGCATTTCTCTTCTCAGATGTGTTTGCCTCATCCTATTTAGCACACCAGGAAGGGATTAGCTTTTCTCTCCCCATGAGGAATGGGTGAAGCATTGCACCCTGTAGCAGCTCCTCTGCTTTAGCTTGGTGTCTCCGGGTGGCTAATGCCTCTGAGCCACCTTGCTTCACCTTGCAGCGGCTCAGCGGAAACCGGGGGAAACCATGGCAATGCTGGAGCCAGTGTCACCTTCCTAATGATGCCACAGATTCCTCAGCGGAGTTACCTCTGTCGGTTACAAAGGCAAGTTACCTCTCCAGCTGTTAAAAGCACAGTTTCCAGTCTCCTGCAAGTGCTGTCTCTTAGGGGTTTGCTTTTGATCTGGCTGGTGCCCCTGCAGTGCCCGCCTGCCCTGGAACAGAGGTGCCAGCAGCGGGGGCGAGGGCTCGGCGTGCTGGAGGTGACGCCACCAGGAGCTGACTTTGTCTGCACAAAGGGTGTCTGAGCATGAAGCAGGGGTGAGCAGGTGGATTCTTGATGCCTGTGCTGAAGGCAATTAAGCTGCTCAGACACTCATCTGTCCTCGGAGCCCTTCCTCAGTCAGGGCTGTGCAGCCTGGCCAGGATGAGGGGGTGCCAGCCAGGAGGGCAGTGGGAGAACAATAATGGATCTCAGCTCATTCCCATCAGCCGTGCTGGAACAGAGGCAGAGAAGCTCCATCTACACAGCACGGCTGCTGCATTCAGGGTATCTGTGTCCAGAGGGATCTCACGTGAGGAGCTTGTCCCTGTCCTCTCCCTTTTTGAGGCAAACTGTGAATCAGGACATCCCACCCTACATGAAGCTCTACCAGGGCCACATAGATTTCCTAAGCAAGCACTTGAAATAAGAATTGTAAGAGTACCTCAGGGCTGTTGCTAATTGTCAAGAAGAAAAGAAAGCACCAAGCTTCCTGCCTAGCTCCAAGAATGAAATGCTCCCCAGCTCTGTCCCTGCGCCATCCCCTGCCCAGTCCCCAGCCAAACAGCTGGAGTGGCCCTTTGGGTGGCTTGTAAGGGACCTGCAGGAACAACACCGAGCACCTGAGCCTGGGCAAGCTGTGTCTGCCAGGGACTGAGGTGCTGGGGCTTGGGCAGGCTCTGGGGCTGGATTAAGGGCATGGGGAAGTGAGGTGTTTGTTTCTTCTCTTGCTGATCTCTCAGGCTGTAGTTTAATTATGCTACTGGGCTGCTAACTCAGGGCTTCATGCTTTCTCATTTTTTCTTTTGTCTTACATACACATATGAGACAGATTTTGCTTCCACAAGGGATATTTATAGGGCATATGTTGGAGCTTGAAGAAGCTGATTAGCAATGTTTAGATTAAAAAAAGAAGAAATTGCATGAGAGCAGCCTAGCCAGACAAATATTGTGCAGAGTGCTAGCTTCTGGGTAGCGACTGCCCTGCCTTCTGTGCTGGTTCTCAGTGCTGGACAAACAGAGCAGGGGCTGGGTGTGTGGGGCAGGCTCTGCGGCAGGCTGGCACTGGCTGATGAAGGTGGGGTGCTCTGCCTCCTCTCCTTGGGGAACGGCTTCGGGGACAGGAGTGGCTCAGTAGCGTGCTTGCCTGGGAAAGGGAGCTGGGCTGGAAGGCTGGTAACACCCCCTGGGCAGGCAGCCCACGCTGCAGGGAGGCTCCATTCAGCAGTGGGGGATTGTGGTGGTTCTTTCAGGCTTGCACAATGGGCAGACGTGCCCCACCAAAGCTGTTTCCAGATGTTTCAGATCTTCCCACCCCTCCCCTACAGCTCCTCAGCCTCGTGACTGTCCTTCTTGGGGTCTGGTGTGCTGGAGCTGGAGCTGTGCCTTGCTATAGAGACCTTGGGTGATGCTTCCTTAAGGGAATGCAAGTCTCAGAGTCCCCTGTGAGCTGCTTGGAGTATAAAAACTGCTGGGTGCTTTTCAGAATCCTATTCCCTGTCAGCACTGGTCTGAAAAACCAAAGTATGATACTACAAGGAGGTAGAAATTGCATTATACTCCTCTTCTCCACAATCTCTAAGTAACACTTCTGCTTTTTCCATATGAAAGGAAAATGGGTAATGACAACCGATTTCTACTGAAGAGACAATTTTCACTGTAGCCAGGGCAGCGTCTGTCTTTCCACTCAGAGGCAAATTAGCAGATATTGCCTCAAGAACACGGCGGGTGAAGCACAGCACAGCTGGCGACGCTCACCAACCACGGTCAGCAGCACCCACGGGGTCTCCACGTCTACTAAAGCCTACTAAAGGGTGGGTGTTATGGAAAACTTAGGAAGTGCAGTTCAGATCCCAGGGAAAACCCTTCTTTTCTTCCAGAACAGGGGTCTGTGTGTCTGTGACCTGCAGCACGGCAGCCAGGTCCAGCCAGCACTCACAGCTTTGTGCCAGCATCAGGAACTCTACTCTCTTGGAGAGATGACTCTGAGAAGAACAAGTTAGACAAATGAGTTTGCTAATGACTTCCTTCCCTCCTACTTAAATGGTGGGATAATTCACAGTTCCTGCTCCTGCAGCGGGCTGCTCCATCGCCCGCCACCCACCCTGTGCTCGGCAGCCCTGGCAGCACTGCTGAGACAATGAGCCAGACAAAGGGGCCAAGATTGCCGACCAGCATCAGTCTGCCTTCTGAAACGGCACTAAAAATGCTGCACTGGCTGTTTTAAGGTGGTGCAGAAGCAAGTGCCTCCCGTGTTGCCTGGCCTGGCAGCAGGCAGGGCTCTCCAGAGGGCAGTGAGGACACCCAGACTCCAGCCAAGTACCTCCCTCCCTGCAAGGTTTACACTCCAAGAATCTCCAGCCAGCCCTGATCTCAATTAATGGCCCATATAGAAAAGCTTTGTGTGCACGCATGCTTTGGTACTCTTGAAAGCCTCAATTCTCCTTTGATATCTCTTTTGCTGTTCACAAATACACTGGGAGCTCCTGGCTGGTGAGGTTTCAACACGGGGCAGAGGCCAGAAGCTCTAGAAGGGGCTCAGGGCCAGAGGAAAGCTGGTGGCAAGGGCATGGGGCCTTTCAGCATGGGGCTTCTTTTGCCTTACTAACATGTATAGAGCTATAACAGATGGTTATAGCCAAATAAATACAGTCCCCCAGTGCACAGTCCCCACTCCAGCTCTGCCCGTTTGGCACAAATGGGGAAATAATATTTTTTTAATTGAGGATGAGCAAAGAGGATTTGTTTCAGATATAAGATAGCTCTCATAAATGTTTGCTCGTTTGGGTTTATTTAAGCCTTAATTGATTGTCTTCTACTTAACTGCGTTCCAGTATCTCTCAGGCTCCAGAACAGACTCTTAAGAGACTGACAACTGCAGGCTCTTCCCTTCCCTCTAAAGATCTTTCACGTTAGTGAGCCGGGTTCAGTGGGTGCTGGAGTCGCTGGCAGCAAAGCCAGGCTTTGTCTTTCAATCCACTACACACACAGCCTGCAGGACTGCGCCCAGGTGACTGTGCTCCTTTGGGACCTGCTTTTGCTGGAGCTAATGTAGTTTGCAGCTGTGAACATCATGTGTAAAATGATGGTTTTCAGTGTAATGAAGGTCCCTGGGTCTCGTGGCTCCCTCCCTCTGTGGAGAGATGGGAACTCTGACAGGGCAGGGCTGTGGATCACTTTGAAACTGGCCTCATTATGGGGACGTGGAGAGGGGACACTCATTGACCTTCCACTGTCACTGAAGGCATGCTGCCTGGCCTGCAAGTCAGGATTTCATCAGCAGCTTGAAGAGATCTGTGCCTAAACTGCCCCAGGGGATCGGAAGCATGCTGAGGAGAAACCAAAGAGCAGCCTGGCCATTATTCAGGACACTCCTGTAGGCTTGGTTCTGCTTGGGCTTGGCTGTGAGAGGTCTGTCTGCTCAGCATCTGACACCTCACAGGATAAACTGTTCTTCAGGCCAACCCCTGAGACCATCCTTCCCAAAATAGGTTTCTTCCAACCAGGAATCCAACTCCAAATACTATGGGGATTTGGATGCTGAACTACAGCACTTCTAGTGGCAGCAGGAGCTGCTCCACCAGCAGCACACATCAGGAGCAGGGACTTGTGAGGCATTGTAGGGACTCTGGTGACCTTTCATTGGGCTGCCTTGCTCAAAGGAGGCTTCTTCTGGATATAGAATAAGTTTATACAGAGACAGAAAAGAAGCGCAGTGACTCAGAAAGGCAGCAGAGAGACTCATTTCTACTTAAGTCCTGCTTTGTGGTGTGACTGTTGGGAACAAAGCGAGCCGTGGCCGCTGCGTTGTGAGGCATTGTAGGGACTCTGGTGACCTTTCATTGGGCTGCCTTGCTCAAAGGAGGCTTCTTCTGGATATAGAATAAGTTTATACAGAGACAGAAAAGAAGCGCAGTGACTCAGAAAGGCAGCAGAGAGACTCATTTCTACTTAAGTCCTGCTTTGTGGTGTGACTGTTGGGAACAAAGCGAGCCGTGGCCGCTGCGATGCCCCTTCCTGGCCGGCCCGGCGCGGGCTGAGGCGCGTCAGAGGCTTCTCCCAGCGGGGACCGCCCCGGCAGTTCCTACTCTGCACACCTCAGCCCCGTCCCTCGCTCGTAGCCAGGAGCAGCTTCCAAGAGTCTGCCCCCAGATTCATACAAAAACTTCTTTTTTTGCAGCAACTGAGCAGCAACCATCCAAAGCAGCTCATCTTTCAAGAGAGACACTTCTCTTTCAGCACACTAGCTATAAGAATAATGTAGCTTCTTACTGGCAGCACCTGTGGAAAGAGAAAATGTATCAGGCTCTGATGAAACACCTCTTACAATAACCAAAAGCCTTTCCCCACACGTTCACTAGTCCTCTTTGTGCTCTGTTGTCGTGAAACGAGCACAGAGCAAAAAAAGGCA
>NW_008627099.1:4109-5671 GCF_000691845.1 Merops nubicus | reverse complement strand
TCCCGAACCGCCAGCCCGCTGCCGTCCGCCACGGCGTCAGCCTGCAACGGGAGACTTCTGAGTACCGGCACCCCGCCCTGCACCGCCCGCCACATTCAGGCAATCCAACCAACCCACCAAAACAGGGCCCACCCCACCGCAGCCGGAATTTCGTCTTTATGGCAGAGCTGGTGCAAATGCAGCAAATAAAGGTGGCCTTGGCCAACAGTCCTTACGGTGCACCGAGCCTGCCATTTCCACAGGGACTTACTCAACATCCACCGCCTCTTATCTTTGCATTTTCCATTGCAGAGCAAACCCAAATTCTGCTTATTAGTGCCCAGATGTTCGAAACAACCCACACGGAGCACCCACGCGCTCAGCTGGCAGTTAAACAAGCACAAGGCTGGCACAGCAGAAAAATCAGGGTCTCCAAGCAAAGCAAATACATGAGCACCATTGACCTGGACCTTTCCACTCCACCCGTAAACATGCTGGCATTGCTGCCCACACACGGTGCACTACCCCACTGCAACCCCACCGCTGTACCTGAAGTAAGCGATCACTGTTCAGCAAGTCCAGCAGTTCTTCCTCAAACTCCTCCAAGGAAGGGTACAGCTGGACTGAGACCCTCTCCAGGTAGCAGGTGACTGGCTTCAGCAGCCGAGGCTTCTGCAAACAGTCACCTGAAAGACAAGGCGGTGGGCACAGGTCATGCTGTGGCCAGGGTGGACATCATCAGGACCACCCACAGCTAGACCCAAGCCAAAAGCAGCACTGAGGAGAGGCCGTGGCCATCCACAGGCTCCCTGGCCACAGGACCACCCCCTTTAAGTGGGTATGGGGTGTTTGTAGAGACAGACAGCAAAAATTCCTGCCTCACTCTGCTTCCCCAGCACACACCCCTTCACACACAGGAGAGAGCCAGAAATGAATGCAACCCACTTAAAGCCATGGCCACTGTTGCGCTAAGGTGCCCTGCACAGTGAGATGCTGGCTCTCCCCAGTTCTGCTTTGGGCAATGGTCTCAGGAGCACCAAAGACTTGGTTGCTTTGGAGACCTCACTTGACTTTAACATAAACAGTCACAACCCCCAGAATGGTTTGCAGCAGGGTTTTCCAAGCAGGAAGATGAAGAATAATTCAGCAGCAGAACTGAGAGTACTTTTTACCCTCTGAATTTTTAGATCCCATAATTTTAATCACAGCAGCTTGAACAGCAAGGCTGCTACCCACAGGGAAAGATTAACGAGGGCTGAGTGCACACGAGCTCGCTCCCCCAAACCTGCCAGACCTGCAGCAATCCCCGGCCCCACTGAGGAGGACAATTTTAAACAAGCTGCGAGGGCTTCTCCTAAGACTCTGCTGAATGACTGTAATTAAACCAACCAGCACTTATCCCTAGCAACTTCCCAGGAGCAAAGCAATTAACAGAAAGAGAACAGACTAAAGCCATTTTGACACCTTTCACGCTGATCTATATATATAGCCCCACCGCCCGCACTGGGGAGATGCTTCTGCCAAGGGGCAGCACTGCAGAGAACCTGACAGTGTTCCCAGAAACCCTGACCAGCACCCTTGTC
>NW_008627099.1:0-4078 GCF_000691845.1 Merops nubicus | reverse complement strand
CCTTCAGCATGAGTGGGGCAGGCAGCAGGGAAAGGGAAGGAGCCCTTACCTGCATCTCTGTGCGCCGGCACCAAGCCAGGAACAGTCTGCAGCCCAGAGATGAGCAGGTTTTCGGGAAGGAGGTGAAATATCGTCTCTAGGGGCTGGTGAGGCTTCAGGGCATATTGCAGGTGGCTCTTCTCCATCAATGTCAAGTATTTGTTCTCTAAAGAATAAACATCCTAAAATGATCAAAAACTGGTAGAGAAAGCTTCGTGGCATAACTGTTGAAGAAACCGATATCCACAGGCACAGGGCGGGGAGCAAAGGGAAAGCTGAGTTTGCCTGGCCAGGCTTTTCCAGGCACATCCACCTAGTGCTGCCAGGCACAGACCCCGCGTCGGCCAGACACAGGCAATACTCGTTTGGATAAGAGAGGCTGCTGAGAAAGGAGCAAGGCAACATCCTGCTGCTGCTTACTCTCCACGGGGTCCTGGAAGTGTGGGTGCAGCAGGGCGCGTGGCGTCCCATGGTACAGCTTCAGTCTGAAAGCAAACAGCACAGGCACAGCAGTCAGTAAATCCACCCTGAAGCACATCATCTTCCACAATGCCTCTGCCCAACAGTAAGAAACCACCATTCTAATCTGTATCTGCAGTAAAAACCCATGCTTTAGGGAAAGGACAGGCATCAACTACAAACCCATCACCACTTCCCCAGCTGTGGGGAATTCCAGGTTTCTAAGTGTTGGCTTTGATTCTGCAGCCCCAGACCTCTTTCTCCCCATCAGGTCCTCATTGCCACAATAGTTCCCAGCGTGTCCCATCACATGGTGGCAGAAGAACCTACGCTCTGTCCTCGGTGGCCAGGTCCATCACCTCTGACCCGCTGCGGAAGAGGGGGATGAGTCCAAAGCCGCAGGAGAGATGCTGAGAGTCCCTGTCCCCTTTCCTGGCCATTGCCACCACTTCCACGACAGCGGCGATGCTGGGATGGCTCAAGGAGGTGTGGAAGTAAATGGTCTGGGACAGAAGAAGAAAGAGAACTCAGAGCTGGTAGCAGCTGCAGGCAGAGCAGTACCAGCTACATTTGGACAGCCAGCAGCACAACCAGAACACCAACCGAAACTTCCAGACAGCAGCTTGTGGCAAACAACCTCTGGCACAGCTCAAATCATGGAATTGTTTAGGTTGGAAAAGACCTTTATGACCATCAACTCAAATCTCCATTTCATTAAAATCATAAACATTAGCTTTTTTTTGTTCTCTTTGTACTCTTTTCCAAAGTAACTCACAGGCTGCAGACTCTGTAAGAGCAGGGCTTTGACACGGAGCAAGCTGACCTACAGCAAGCTCCACGCTGGGAAAGCCAAAGGGACTGGAACCCTCCTGCCACAGGGAGGGAAGATGGGGCTGGCTCAGGCCTGAGTGCAGGAAGGGATGGGACACAGGTCACCTCCCCGGGACAGGATTTAAGGCTAGGTTAATCTTTCTATTAAAAACTCATTACCATGGTGTCCCAGGGAAAACGTTTACTGTAATCACCAGCTGTCAGGAAAGGATAACTGAGAGAGACATTACCTTGTCAACCCAGGGAAATAAATCGTTATTCTATTATCTTTTATTGCAAAACATTGAAATAATGACCACTGGCTGCAGATGGATGCCTCGCAAAGACCCAGAGTGCCCTTAAAGCAGGTCCCTTGTAAAACCAGGCTCGCTGCTCCCTCTGCGAACACTGACACTGCTTTGTGACAGCTCGCTCCCCTCCCCGAAACCTTATGAGAATGTGGGGGTCACCTTGACTTGCCACACATGCAGACAGCATCCCCTGCCCACGGGCCTTCCTGCTCCAGTGAGGCTGGTGAGCATGCAGGCAGCACGTGCAGGCAGCAGCTCAGCAACTGCTGGACATGAAGTTCAGAGATCCCTGTGCTCAGCTGTGACACCACCCACAGACCTCCTCTCCTCTGCCCCACGAGCAGGCAGGGCAGGCTGCCAGGGCCAGGCAATGCCATTCACGGGCTGTGAGTGCAGCCCCCAGCACCCCAAAGCTCCTGCTAGATGCTCCCATCTGCGAAACAGACCCCTAGGAAGGCTACAGGATGTCAGGATGGTGCTCGGAGAGGCAGCTGCACCCAGACAGGTCAGGGAGTAGTGCCACATTTTTCTTCCCACAGCACTCTACCAGAGGTTTTTTTCCTCCATCCCAACTCAAAATGAGCTCAGCAGGCAATTAAAACATTTGGGGAAGAAATGCACATATTAATGCCCTTGATACCACCACTAATTTAAATAAATGAAGGAGCACAGCTCTAATCAATGCTGCACTTTGTCTGCAGCACTGGGGGAGTTGGAAACAGAAGTTTAATTAGAAAATGTGACATCTTGGCTGTCATCCACACTATGGGGCAAGGAGTTCTCCCCAGTAAGGGGGCACCCCGTTTTGCCAGTATCAGCAGCGGGGGGATTGTGGCTCTGGGCAAGCTCAGTTCCCAGGTAAGAAGCGCTGTGCTCCTTCCCTGCCCTCCCAGCGGTGAGGGAACACTGCTCCCTGCTGCCCGCTCCCCACACAGCAGCACCCGGCAGCTCCCACGCCGTCACCCGGCCCGCAGATAACCCAAGACCCCCGTTTCTCTGTTCCAGTACACACCACAGACAAGGCTCAGCAGAGACACGCTCCAGACTTGCTGCTTCGATGGGCTCACGGCTACACCGTGCTAGAGCCATGGGCTCACAGCTCCGAGCTCACCTTCCCCCAGAGGGACAGAGGAAGCCAGCAAAGCAGAGCAGCTCCTGGCTGAACCCGAGCAAAGGCAGCTTTTCCCATCACACGTGAAAAACCTCCCTCCTCAAAGACGGCTCCTGCAGCTCCAGCCATGCCCGTGGGAATCACTGCTCACCAGCCCTTCCTGGGGCCTGCCAGAGTTTTACGTGTTTTAGATCAGTCTTTTTCACATCTTTCAGACCATAAACCACATATTGAGGAAATGGCCTCAAGCTGCACCAGGGGAGGTTTAGGTTGACCATGAGGAGAAGTTTCTTCCCCACAAGGGTTGTCTAGACCTGCCCCAGGCTGCCCAGGGCAGTGGTGGAGTCCCCATCCCTGGAGGGTTCCAAAGCCATGGAGATGTGGTGTGAGGGACACGGGGCAGTGGGGACCTGGCAGTGCTGGGTTCGCAATTAGACTCAATCTTAAAGGCCTCCTCCAACCAAAATGATTCCATGACTATATTCTCCAGATTTTTGGAGAATTTCTATTTTTCAAACTATAGGTTGAAAGCACTGTGAAAACAATACGATTCCAAAAACCCTCTGCCAATCACTTGGGATCATCGTGGGGTCACACCAGTGGTCACAGATCCAGCCTGGCACTGCCACGCGGGCACTGCCCCACCAGCAGCCCCAGCACCCACCTCGTTGAAAGCCACCCTGGCCGGGCGCGGTGGGGCAGCTCGGGCAGCTCGCCAGCTGCTCCTCCATGTCCTCCCAAAGAAGTGGTGGTAGGTGGCATCAAAGAGGGAGAGGCGCAGCTGGTACTCGGCTCCCTGCAAGGCACAACAGGACGGGAGGCTGGGACACAGCCCACAGCTGCAGAAACGCTCCAGGAAGAGAGGAGAAATAACTCCTGGGTTTTGATACCTGCATCAGGCGTGCGTGCCTGCTGGAGAGCCTGTCTGAGAGCCAGGGGTTGAACAAGCCAAGCAAAAGTGGGAAAACTGAACATTAAGTGGATAATAAAGGTGTAGCAGACTTTTAAAGCGCCACCCGGAGATTTTAATTTTTAAATGCTTACCTAAATTTAAAAAAAATCAACAGAAATTACATTAAATATTAATTAAAAACTAACTCAGATTTACAGATAGGAACACAGCTCTGGGTTGTGTTTCCAGGAGATTTACAGTTAGCTCCTCCTCAAGAAAAGGACTTTGCTTTGAAAACCTTCACTTTTGTGAGCTCTGGCCTGCAGACCCAGCAAGTCCTGATGGCATTGTGGAAGGGTGGTGGGCTGAAACCAGGGCCTCAGCAGGCGGGCACTGCTGGGCGCTCCTACCTGGGTGAGGGCAGCCCCTTCCAGGTACTTCAGGACGCAGCGGAAG
>NW_008627098.1:493-17383 GCF_000691845.1 Merops nubicus | reverse complement strand
TGATGACCCCCATGTCCTTGATATGCAACAAGAAGATGCATTGGAAGGAATAAGCTCAGAAAATAAGAAAAGAGAGTGGGTATCCTGAAACAAACCCCTCTTTAGTACCAAAATAAATACAAACTGATTTCTGAGGCAGTCCTTTTCTAGTCTATCTTCCCTGCACGCATCAACACAGCACAATCCCAAAGCGTGTACTGATATAAAGCCTCAAAGATGATCAAGGATGACTGAGCTCACATCTTTTATCAGTGTTCCTATTTCCTGTCAGATTGGAAAATTCAGCACACAGTCATCAATTAGTTCATTAGAGAAGGAAAAGAAAACCAACACAGTAATAACAGGTCACCTTTAAAACAGAAGAAGAAATTATGTTTAATGTAGCAATTTTTCACCTTTGACAGGTGGTACCAACTGAGATTACGGCTACAAAACATAAAAGAAGGCACTCTTGAACACTCTTTTTCCTCTAATGTTCATTTAAAAGAAAAAAGAAAGTTTGCAAGTTCAGATAAAAAAAAAAAAAAAGGGTGCTACAAATGTATTTTATATTATACAAAATTATATTGGGTATATTCATCAGTGTGTCTACTTCTTTTAAAATATCTTTCTTAAAGGTGTTTAAATAAAACAGTAAAGAAATCCTGACATTCAAAGTTTATTGCAGCAACTTATGAGCAAGGAGGAAAAAATATGTGGGAGAAGAAGGGAACATATCGAGCAAAAGATCAGCAATCAATCAATAAATGATTTATTTAAAAGTACAGAGGAATCCACAGTCCTAGTTTAAGTTTTGAAATATAAGTTCTATTTTGAACAAGAATGTGAAAATTTAATTTTTTTAAACCTCAGTTTTAGTTTCTGCTGATACAGGTGATGGTATATTTACTAAAAATAGCCTGAATTCTGTTGCTACCAAGTGAACTGTATTTGCTAAGTGTACACCAAGCATATTGGAGTCTGCCATCTCTCTTCACAGGAATCTGCAGATATTCCAAACAATTGCAGTCAACAGAAGCCCTTTTTTTAGCAATGTTGACGTCAGCAAAACAAGTATCAGCCCAAAAAAATAAAAACATCACTTCCCTTTCTGTTAAGAACCTCTGAAAAGTGGGTTCTCCAGGCTGCTCTACAGAAGCTTTCTTTTCTGAAGACCAAGTAGCAGTGACAGCAGGGTTCTTACAAGCAACAGTTAACAACATCCACTACCTTCTTCAGATTTTTAAAAGGTTGAAAATAAAAAGTAAGATTAAAAATTGGAAAATTGCTGTTACTTTAGTCCTACTAAATAAATATTGCTGTTAAAAACAACAAGATAAATGATGTAAAATAAGTGGTTTTAAGACATGCCTACTGAATGTTTTCATTATTATTTCTGCTTCATTTTTAAATGAATGCTAAATTTTTAAAGAAAAAATACAATCAGATAGTTCCTATAAAAGTAAGTCAAGATCCATTTTTATGCAAATATCCAAGAAACAAGGTTGAAATTTTGGATTTGGGAGAGACTTCTGGGAAGGCAAACAGACAGCTGTGTCAACTTTAAAACAGAGAGTATTTCACATTGTCGTGGTTTAGGCCCACCCAGCTGGCAGCTGAACAACACGATCACTTGTTTGTATCCCACCCTGGTGGAATGGGAAGGAGAAAATACAACAAAAAGCTTGAGGTTTGAGACAAAGGACAGGGAAAGCACAGTCACCCTTTATGGTCATGGGCAATGAACTGAACTTAAACTGGGGAAAAAACATCCATTTAATTTAAACAACAATACCACAACCAGTTTATTAGATTAATCGGAGTAGGCTAATGAGAAATACAACCAGATCTTAAAACCACATTCCTCCCACTGCTCCATTCTGCATGAGTTTGCCTCTGCTCCAAATTTCTCTGCCTCCTCCCCCTCAGCAGCACAAGGGACAAGGAACTGGGGTTGCAATCAGTCTATTATACTTTGTTTCTACCTCTCTTTCCTCCTCAGAGGGAGGACTCCTTGCGGGTTTCCTCTGCTCCAACGTGGCATCCCTCCAACAGGAAACACTCCTTGGTGAACTTCTCCAACACAAGACCTTCCCATGGGGCTGCAGATCTTCACAGACTGCTCCAGCAAGGATCCCTTCCATGAGGCATAGTTCTCCGAGCAGTGGAGTGCTCCAGCATGGACTTTCCTTAGAGTCGTGGCCTTCTTTGGGTGCAGCCACCTGCTCTGGTGTGGAGTCCTCCAGAGGCTACAGATGGGCACCCACTCCACCATTAAGATCCATGTGCCGCCAGGAGTCAGCCTGCCATCTCACCAGCTTCAGCATACCACCCTGCCTCCTTCCTAGACGAACCTGGTGCCCACATCGTTATTACTCTCACATCTCCCTTCTCTCCAATACAAAAGGAAGCTGCCTAGAAGGTTTTTCCCCACTTAAATACATTATCACAGAGGTGCTTCCACTGTTGCTGAGTGGTTTGGCCTTCGCCAAAAGTGGGTCCAACTTGGAGCCTGGAGAGCTTCTAGATGTTTCTTGTGGGAGCCACCCCTATAGCCCTTCCCCCACTACAAAAATCACTCCAGACACAAACCCACCACACATACTAAGGTGGTAATGGCTCTAATTGCCAGTATGTTAAAGAGAACACACAGATCAAAGCACTTATCTACAACAAAAAATAATTTTATGCATTATCTGCACTTTCTACGTGGATTGTGAAATTTATGCTCCATTTTTTTCCCTTCTAGCCCTTCTGACATATGCAGGAATAGTTCTTTGCCAGAGTCAGGGTACTTCTGTAGACCACATGGATCAACTATCAAACTAATGAGTTACCATACAGAACTAGCCATTTCTGACAATAGTGCTGCCATTGCCTGCTCTGTAAAGATGACAGTTTTCTTCAGATTCTTTGTTTCATCCTTTCATTAATTCTTTAATACAAGATCTCTTTTCCAGCAAGTATTAACTAAATGAAAGGTACATGAGATACTGGAAAAAGTCCAGAGAACAAACTACATATGCAACTACTAAAAGGAAAATACCACAAATAGAGACACCAAAATTTAAAGCTTGGGACAGTCTTCCAGTGCAATTTTGAGCAGAAATCTGCCACTAACTTTGTAATTTGCTGTTTGATATACAGAAGGCATTGATAGTAATGATGTCTATTGTTTATTAAGTTGTGTTACTAAAACTGTATGTGGTGTTCTGCAAAACTACCAGATGAGAAGCACTGCCTGCTCCAATTTATCTATCTTGTGGGCAATCTAGTGGGTAATCTAGTGGGTTATCTATCTACTGGGAAATATCTCACATAAGATAAACAACCAGTGAGAAAAGAGGTGATGGTAGGAAGCATACTGTTAGGCTTCGCTGGAGTAAAGAGATAGAAGCACAGATTGAAACTGAGCATAGGAGTAAGGTAACATTAGGTGTTGACAAGAACTAAGTCACAGAGCATTTTGAAGCAATAGGTATTACAGCAAAGTACCAGTCTGAAAAGCTGCAGTACTGGGGCAAGGAAGCAGAAATGGTGGAGTAATCAGACAAATCAAAAAGATTCTGAAAAGTGTCAATCTCTTCCTGAAGCAGAAAAGGAGGAAGGAAAATAGAGACATCAGAGGAAAGTTATAGTTATGAGGGAGAGGGAATGAATGCCATGTTTATTGTTTCCATAAGTATTGATGCTATGTTTCTACAATGAACTTTCCAAAGCTTTCCTGACTATACACAGACTCTGTTTGTCACTGGACAACTATTCCATCATATATTTGGCAAATATTAAGCACTCATGATAGGTACACAGTGACCTTGAAAATTCAGAGCGCAGCTCAGATTTTTAATTGGTACAACTGAAATAGGACTCTGTTTTCGAGAGTCAGCGTTTTCTTTCCTCCTAACTGGTTAGTGGAAGAGTTACAGACAGTGCTGATTTTCTATGACAGGAGGTGCCTGAATGAAAGCAAACATGACTGGAAATATTGTGATTGGCATAGTACAAACACATGCCAGAAAATGGTTTTCGGTAAAACAGAAAGAGGTTTCACCATGCACTTTCACGTTGTTCCATGAGAAATCTAAATAGAGCACTGTGTAATTAGAGAATGGCTGAAGAATCATTTACATGTAAACCTTAAAATATAGTCAAATAGATGGAAAGCAGAAAAGCAGAACAGAGAGACACAAGAATTACAATAAAACAGAAAGCAAATTATAAATAAACGTACTTTAAGACAACTAAGAAATGGAAGTCCAGAACACGTGAGGCCTGGAAATTAAAAATACATTAGAATTTATTCAGAAAAGCCTACATTTGAGTCATAACATTGCTGAAAACCAAGGATTTTTCTACAAGAATTCTGAAGCACAAAGTTGCTACCTATGTATCTGCTTAACAGTACGAAGCGCATCTTTTCTAAAAATACTATCTTCACAGTAAATTATCCACATATATTATCTGTAAATATTTTCTGTAGATTTTCTCCTCCAACTCTGTGTCTTCCATAACGCAGAAAATACTATTTAGAGGAAAGACAAAAAATATATAAATAATACAGAAATTGGTGCTGGATCACAGGTGAAGGGCATTCCCAGTAGTCTCATCATTTTAACCAGACAGATCAGTGCTTTGATGAACACATCATAGCGACTGCTTTTCATTCCACTTTACACAATGATCAAAGAAGACCTAAAGGGCAGCTTTACACTCTGCAGCTCTTGACTCTACGTCCTCTTTAGTACATTATTTATGAGTGCCATCTTCAGCTTCCAACTTCACCCCTATCTGGTTTCTTTCAGTCACTTTTGCACACTTGTTCTGTTTTCCCATTATGCAAATACGCATTTTGCAAACATATGAAAATGCCTCCTCCCCACATTTAAGTGATGATACAAAAATGATCGGTGGTCAGCTATTCTCCATTAATATGAAGATATGAGGCATTTCTTGACCAAATGCAATCCACTTCACTGAGAACCTTCAAGAACCAACATTTTTTCTTAATGTTGTCTACATCTAAGATAATTCTGTGTCCCTATTTGCTTGAAGAACATCTTTTAAAACATAATCTTCCTTTCTCTAATACTTCTTGAGTAGCTTTCCTACATGGAATTTAATTGTGTCTGGTTTTGACCTTCTAGTTTCAATTCAAGCAAGTTCAAATTACAAAATTAAAGCAGGCTGAACAGAATTAATACATTTTTGGGATGGCTAATTAACTTGGGGAAAGACATTCTGTTCAACCTTGTAAAAAGATCTGGGAAGATAACAACACAAACTAAAATAAAAAAGAAATAAATCAGAAAGCTAAAGCCAGCTGGAGAATTTAAAGTAGGTCATAACCACCACAGCAGTGCTAAATGAAGAGGACAGGAGCTGGCCATGGTCCTAAGACAAGAGTCCAGCATCCCCCAGTGAGGTGGCAATCACAAAGAGGTTCATGTATAACTACAGATATATCTGTAGTTTGGAGGTTTATTCCCAAGGAAAGTAGAATGGAATAGACTATTTCAGTTGGAAGGGACCTACAGCTATCATCTAGCCCAGCTGCCAGTGTGGCTGTATTACTTTAAATGCACAGAAGTTTTGTTTGTGAACTGCCACCAGGCTCACCCTTGTAAAAATGCGCTTGCTCTACTCCAGAAAATGCATCCTACGTCAGAATGCCTTGATGTTGCTCTATTTCTGGGAACAAACCAGCCAAATCACCTCCATTGCCAGGAGAAGAGAATCCTTTTCTTTACACCCACCCTACCTGCCTGTCTTTCAGAGTAAGGTGTCAAACACACAAGTGTGTGCAGTCTGCCATACCAACGCAAGGCTGTACCCATCCACTCAGTGAATGATCAAATGTCAGTGTCAACTGAAAAAGGGAATTTTTTAGTAACTGAGAGGCCAGCCCCTAACATGGTTTTTAATTTTCATGTGGCTACGCAACAGAGATAAATGCGGCCTCTTCATGATGTACTGAGTACTATTTTGGCAGGTTAACAGGTGTGGGACAAGTGATCAAGGAGTAGAAATGCTACTTATCAGAGGACATATTGAAGAAAAAGCTCATTTTTCACAAATTATGGGCTTTTTATTACTGGTAATACAGAGAAGATTAAAGTGAAGTCTATATTTCAGAAATGGGAAGACCAAATGATTTAAAACCCTTTTTATAATGACCTGCCTGGGAGTGAGGAATCAATTTCTTTTACGGTGAAAATCTGTTAATACCACAGGAATTAGGAACATAAGATGATGAGGAAAGGAAAGAATAGGTTAAAAGCTTTCTTCTGTCTATATTCTGATATGACTAATTACAGAGGCTGCTGCCATGATCTCTATACTATCTTTTAAGAAAAACAACAATTAAAAAAGAAAAAAAAAAAAAGAAGAATGCTTAAAATTTAGGGAAAAAAATAGAAATTATTAAAAGCGGCTTTGTTGCAATGTTTTTCAAACTGACTTTTTGTTGGCAAAGTATAGGTAAAAATGTAACCCACTTCATTAAACCGATATTCTTTTGTAATCTGAAAATTAGCTCCACTGCAGTACCTTAAATCTCACCTTCCTTATGGCAGTACAGGCCAAAACTGTCAGTGCCCGAAGCTACTTTATTTGATTCCTATCTCAGCACTGATGATGCTGCCGTCCCATTTTTGAAGTTGCAATACTGATCTTCACACTAAAACACCTTGAGTTTGACAACTATCTTATTATTTTTCAGGCATTACAGAAGACAAGGGCCAGAGCTAGTCATCACTGCAGCTTGCAGTCAGATATTTTCATGATTTTTCACACTGATCTAATTCAGCTGTCTCCAATAAAATTAATCAGTATTCTGTAACTGCCTCACATTACTCTGCATCCATTGTTGAATGAATTTTTATCATATTAAAGGAGAAATCAAGTCTTATCAATGCTAAGTGAAACAAGAGAATCCTAGATCCACAGGCCTCTAGCAAAACCACTCCAGAGGACATGTCTAACTGGCCTTCCAAGCAGCAATACAGAACCAAACAAATTATTTCCACAGACATGGTTCTAAGCAGAGAGACAGTGATATGCTACTAACAGTATCTGATGTCCTTTGTGCAGAATTCTACAGGATATTTTTTTTAATAAATTATTTTATATTAAACGATAGTTCATATAGAAATTTTATAAGGCCTTATTAAATTCTGCTTGCTCTAGGAGCCATAAGGCAGAACAACAACATCAAAAATTGTGTAAAGCAATTAAAATCTTTCTTAGGACAGTCAAATGACTGGTCTATCAGAAAGATATATACATCCTTGTGTTGAGTAAATAAAGCAGGATTGCAGTATTTCTTTCCACTCATAGCAAGGCTGCAGAAAAAAACTTTACAGAGGTATGACACCATGCAAGGTTCCTTTTAACTTTATCACACACTCATACCTCTTTTCAGAAACTCTATAGAAGCTCTAAAACAGCTGTTCAGTCACAGCCACACTAAGCCAAACTGAACAACAAGGCAAAACTCATTTCAGGCATCTGTTTCCATATATTTACTTCAGAGTTTGCATTTCTAAAAACTTGTTGTTGTTGAAACAGACACAACACAGAAGCTTGTGAGCAAGAAGACCACTTCTATTAATCCAACAAGCCTTTTTATACTTTTTCTTAAACATATTTGTCTATATATGATTTGCTTACACAAGGATCAACAATTCATGATTGGACAACTTTTTCTCTCTCCTGCAACTTCAAGAAACTTCCTTCATGTGCTTTCTGATGGTCTAGCAGCTTCTCAGGTGGTCTAGTATTTCTTCTGGCAGTCTAACGGTTTCTTCTGGCAGTCCCATATCTTGTTTACTTTGCTGCTTTCAATAGTTCCCAGCCTCTTCAGGGATACATGATTATCTGCTTGCATTCTGATCCCTTGATCAGCCAAGGTTTCCCACAGAGTTCCACAACATTACAGTTATTAAAATAAATCCATAAAACTCCAAACGTCAATGACCAATATATCACAAACCATGTGCAAATGTCCTGTTAACTCAACCATATGGTAAAGACAGCATTAAAATAAAATAAATTAATCTTTTCAGCAATACTGCTCCTAAAAATATTCTGCTAGCAGAGAAAACATTCATGTTTTAGAAAATGTACTTATTTCCTTCCGGGACTTGGGGACTATGTTTGCAGGAAATTTTGCAGCAATAAATGGAGGTAGATGTCCAAGGAAAAGACTGAAGACATAAACTCCAAAGGGGTTATTTGGAGTACAGCCGTGTGCAACTACACAAAATACACTGTCATACAACAAAAAACAGACTATGGGAATGACAGGTTGTATTCTAATCACATGGTAGTATGGAAATTTGATGCCATTTAATAGACTTATATGAAGTTACTCCAATTTTACTCCAGTAGTTATGCATAGTATTTCTTCCCCCATCATATTTCTTCATGGCCATGAAGTACTCCAGCACAACTGGAAAAAGAAAATATGAAGTTAGAAACAAGAAAAACTTATCAGTTGCTTAGAATATTATTCGTGAAAATAATAAATTTTAAGTAAAATCAATTACCACATTGTCACTAATTTAATTTTTTCTCTTACTCAGAAGGCATGCAATGTTTAAGGATCTGTAATGAAGCTGCAGGCAAGACACACAGAAAGGAAATTCTTTTGAAATATAATTTAATTTTTCCTCTACAAATTCTCATGCTTCTCAGTAATCAATCATAAGTAGATATTACAGCCAAAAGTATAATATACATCACTGAGGTTTTCATGGACAGTCATAATAGAGCAGCAGGGAATGGGAAGTCTTGAACTGTGTCACTGCACCTTAACTTATTTTCTGTTTTAGTTTACTTTGTCTGTTAGGAGCAAAAGACCCTCAACACTGAAGATCAGCAGATATATCAACTTCAAGAAAGATTTGTCTAACTACACATCTTCTGGCTGTGGCACAAACCATACTACAACAATGTTCAGAGTAAGAAGTTCTCTGGGAGTAAGAACAGGAGATTAAACTGAATAATGAACAATGAGTGCCTGCCTTCTCTTCACATTTTGTCCTTAGTACATATGAAACCACCAAAGAGCTACAAACCTCTGGGTGGCAATGCCAGAAAAGTTTCCCAGTCACAACATAATATCATATATATTCTTTGTGCCAATTTACACACAGTCTATTTTCCTTTGACTATCTGAGATACAAATAAATGTATAATTAATAAATACACAATTTATCATCTACCATTTCAAAACCACCCAGACCTACTCTAATGGCAAAAAAAAATGAGTAATGAAAGAAAGGAAAGAAACTTCTTGTACACTACCTGCTACTGATTTTTCTTATTCTGTGGACTCACCAAGTATTTCTTTCTGGGATGTCATGTCACTTTGCAAGCACTAGTTCTCCTCCAAAGTTCAAGGAAGTAAGGACATGAGCAATGTGAGAAAAATTTAAAGGAGAAGTACATAAGGAAATGTTTAAAAGGTAAAGAAGAGGCAATCCCACAAAAGAAAAAATAAAAACTCAAAAAAAACAAACAAACAAACAAACAAAAAAAAAAAAAAAAAAAAAAAAAAAAAACACTGAAATGATGAAAGGCAAACTTACAAAGTTGGAAGGTTGGGAAGAAAAAGAAACAGTAGGTTCAGTGTAGCATGGCTTATGTGCTAAATGTTGTAGCTTTGTCAGTTTCCCACAGTGTAAAAAACTCTCTGTGTGTATATATCACTTTAAAATCTGTGAAAGGAAATAGGAAATTAATCCAATGCATTTGCTTTCTTGGATTTTTTTAAAAGCAGAAAAATGATGTTAAGAGAGCTCTTTCCAGTGTTTCAAAATGAATAAATAACATTCTTCCTGCCAACTTTTTCTTTTTCTGTTATGATGTCTGTCTTCTGACTTTTTAAATGCTTGCCTTAAAAATGTTTTTGTGCTTTTTTTGCACTGAATGTTTTACAATTTTTCCTTCTTAAATTTCACCAAAGACTTGCAAATCAAGCCAAATCTCATTGGTTTGATAGCTGAATTTATGTGGCCTGGTGGAACACAATGTGTTAGTATTACTCTTTCTGAAAGGAGAGTTTATGAGCAAGTCCTGCACCCCTGCTTCTGCAGAAAGGTGATGTGATTAGCAGGAGCAGTGAGGAAACTGTCAGCTGGTGGCTGGAGAGAGATGTAAGGTGCCACTTGACTTTCTTAGCTTGTGACCTTCACTCACATGACAGTGAAAAACAAAACCACATCTTTGACACAATATAACTAGGACCCTTGCATTTCACCGGGTCAGGGGGAGAGACAAAAGAACAATACTTGTTTTGCAGCCCCAGTAATTAGTCCTGGAGGATTTCTCCAACTGCTATTGCTGGCAAGGAGAGCCTAGGAAAAGAGCCACCACTCTTCCTGTACACACCGACTATGGAGCCTGCTTCCTGCTTGAAATTCAAATGAGCACAGCTCTGACCTTTACTGTCACATTTTTTATTTCGTAGACAGTTTACAAGGCCTCTCCACCATGCAGGTCATGTTTTAGCTTAAACAGAAATACTCTCGTAGGTGTTAGATGCTAGTTAATGATTACACTGAAATCATTCTAATTAGGCTCTGTTGTTACATGCTGCCCTTTGGGGGCTGCTGCTGCTGTCACATAAAGTATTTTGTAGAAAAATAATTGGCCTGAGAACTTCTTTACCCTTTTTTCTTTTCTTTACATTATTGATCTATTCGATACTTGATCATCAGACACACTGTGTAAAACTTTTAGCCCATCACCCCATGGTTCCAAAAAATGGTGGGAAGGAAGGAAGACTTCAGAGCAGCACAACATTCTGAAATTTATTTACTATGATCCGAAGAGGGAAATGTGCTTTGTGTTCGTCTCCTAACACACTACCCTGCCACTTCCCTAAGAGCTTGATTCATGGTGCAATCAGGAGGGGTTTACATACAGGGGAGGCACTCCCCATGGGGATGATTTGGATTAGGGAAAGCAGGAGGAAATTTGAGTCTACTGAAGAACTGAAAAACAGGACAGAGAAGAGTGCAGCAAGCAGCAAGTGAAGAAATGCAAATGGGGTAGAGAAGGTTTCACTTCAACCTTTTACGTTTGGCAGTGGACATTAATGTCATATGTTGGAGTGCTAGAAGGGATTCTCAGCCATTTCTTTTCTCTCAAACGTGTCCCCTTTCAAAAGATGTCGTGCAAATGCCACTCATTTCTGCACAGCTTACATCTTTAAAATGTGAGGTGGTTTTGGATGGGGCCAGGGGCGGGGGGGAAGAAATCTCAGAGCCTGAATTGCAGAAACTGAAATCAACATGTTACAAGAGTAATATTCAAGCTCCAAGAAGCTTAAAACTAGTCTGAAAAATTTAGATAAATTATCTTAAGATGTTAGAGGCCCTTTGAAAACAAGCAACAAACCAATATTTCATTAATTATTGTTTCCTTGGTCTTTATTTCTGAAATGGTCTTTTTTGTGACCGATGGCTGGGGTTATAAATAAATTGATGCTAGTTCAGGCTGCTGAAACATAGTCTTTTGTCTACCAGCAAAATTATGTCTACTGCAACGTTATCAAGACAAATTCTGCAGTATTTGTACAGCAGTAAGTCCATAATCATTGTATTCAGGGGAACTGATTTCCAATTTGCACTCCAGATAAAGGGTAGAATTGGCCCATCACCTACCTGCAAGTATCGTCTTGGCTACTACTACTACCAACGTACAGCCACGGCAATACATTGCTATTACCTTTATCACAGCCTAAATGAAGCATCAATAATTCAATTCCCATTTATAAAAACAGGAAATTATTCATGCCATCAGCCCTCACCATCAATAACAGAAGTAAACCTAACTATCTCATTATCCAATTGCAATGTGTGCAAACAGAACTGCCCGTTGTTGACAATAAATATTTGATAAGTGAGGAAACAGGAAGGATAAACCAAGGATGTATGGAGTGGCTGCTTTACAGTTACTGCAAGAATTGACCCAGATGGCAGTGGTTTACCCTGCTTATACCTTAACTTATTTTCTTCCCATTTCCATAAGAAACTGATCCCAGCTGGGCTGGATGTCAACCATGGATGTAAACGATCTGTTCTCTTCCTGTCTTTGTTTATGGTATTAAGTCAAGCTAAATACCCAAGTTCCTATCAGTTTCTGTAATTCCCATCTTGTTGTTGTTGTTTTCAAATTAACAACAAAGTGATAACTGTATGGATCAATTAAAAATATACAAATTACAAAATATTTATTTGCTTAGGATGTTCGAGCACGCTGTGATTTTTACCCATGTTCAGGAAAAGCTGTTGCCGATTTCAGTGTAGGCTCAGTTTTATGTTTTTTGGTAAAATCTAATCAATCTATTCCTACACAGTAGAGTTTGGCTGAATGTAGTATATTTTACATATCAAGTGTAAGACTTAGCCAGAAATTAGGAGCTAGCTGTTGGAAACAGCAACCAATACTGGACTTGGATGTACGGGATCCAAGAGTCAGCACCTGTCCCACTTGAAAAATGTTTTAAGTTCCACTTTTTCCACCTGCATATTCACCACCAGTTCACTCAGAAGATAATGGTTACTAACAACCTACAATGATTTATTACTGGACTAAAATTACCTGGATGTTGATTCAGTTTATACTGCAATAAGATAAACAACAAGCTTAATATTTCCAGGAGAGGAGACAACTTTTTTACACAGTGCAACAGCAAGTCTCTGGTGAGCTCAAAGAGCATCATTCACATGGTTTAACTGCAACATCAGCTAAGCAAAGATAGACATTCTGATGGGTGTAACACCATCTGCCTCAAAAAGTCTCAGAAATGGCCCAAGTATCTTGTGACAGTAGCATCCAAATCTGTAAAAGCACCTGAAAGTCCAAAAGATAAGCCAGTACTGCTTCAATTCACAGATGTCAAGGGTGCTTTGCAAAAGGGAGAGGACAAGAAAGAAAGAAAAAAAAAAAAAAAAAGGATTTCTAGTATTCATTTCACAGGCAGCAAAATGATGCTGTTGCCTAAGGAACAGCGCAAGGTCAGTATCTGACTGCAAGATATGAAGCTTAGATAGCTCTTGTGGAAGAGGTCAGCCTGACCCAGGGAACTGTAGTCTGCCCTGTGAAAACAGCTGTGAGCCTTTGTAATAACAGAGCTTAGATGTATGTGTACTGTCCACCAAACACATGCTCTGGGTGGTGTTATTGTGCTGATAAAACTGTTTACTGAAAGAACAAACCAAACATTTTTAAACATTTAAACATAATTCATCCATGAAATATTTATCTGTCTAAAAAAAAAAATTCCATTATAAAATAGTAAATAAAATAAAAACAAATAATCAAATGCAAATAAAATAGCAAATGATAAAGGCAAAACAAAAAAAAAGCACAATGTCCAGGTTGTCTGTACGGAATTACACATTGGTGGGGGGAAAAGGGAAAACGTACACAGACTACCACACCTATAACTATACACTCACTAGCACAAAAAGCAAAGCAGCTCAGAAGCATTAATATTTCTTGACCACTGCCCTACCACACAGCCTGACTGAGCAGTATGTTTAGCTCTTGTAGGAGTCATTGCTAGGGGAAAGCTCTTCTGGGGAAAATCTGCAAGTCCTGAGGCCGTTTTGCTCAATACTGGTAGACACAAACATTGTGCTTGCACAATACCACTACCAGCATGTCCCAGGCTGCTCCAGTATGGCTATTACTCTGACAGTCACAGCCTGATACAGAAAAGTTAGCTGCATTTTAAGTTACTTTTCTTTTCCTCTTACACACAGTTTCTGGACCCATTTTCTTCAACGGCTTCTTTCCAGTTCATCTTAAAAATTTAGTGACGAGAATAAGAGTTTGTGAAGCCCACTCAGACCATTCCTGAGAAATAGTGAACAAGGCCTAGCAAGAAGGAGAGCAAGGGATGAAGAAGAGACATTAGATGGGGACTAGAAAGTTAAATACTTTATTGCAAGAATAAATGAAATATTCATAGTTCTGTAATGTTTTTACTAACTTCTTGGGCTGCAAATATTCTTATGAGCAATAGGAATACACACTGGGCTCTTCAATGGAATTGCAGAGAGAGTTGCATGTGCTGACACATTAAAGGGTGAGCAAACCACCATGCCAAGCCCATACAGTATCTAGCGTTAGAAATTAAAATCAGATGTGGTCATTGCTGGTTATTTTATAAATAAAGACACTGAGTGAGTCAGCTAACAGACACTGGACTGAAGTGTGATGCAGGTTGAACGTATTTTAAAAAATGCAAGATACTGAAAACAAAACCACAGAACCACAAACATGAAAGAAATATCCAAAACCTTAGAAAGAAAATGATATTAGGCAAGAGCCAACTATCACAATCCTGTGGATGTGTTAACATGAGCAGCTAGAAAACAGTGGTGTCCTTTTACACTTTGTGAAAACCATAGTGCTCTCCAGCTATCCCATGTAGATGCAGCGTTGCTGGAAGGGGCCAGGCCTTTCCAGATTAACATCAGAAATTGGTGGGTGTATGGGATATTTATCAAAAGACAATGCTTTTATGGTTGAATCTGTTGGGGGTGGAGGGCTATGTTCAAAATTAATATTTTCAGATTTTCAGCCTTTTTCAGTGTAATATATTTTTATGTCTTCTATGAAGAATCTATGAAGGTTCTTCACTGAAATACCTTTTTAAAAATGTTTATTTCACTGCCATAAACACAGATTACGTTAATTTGTTAAAAATGTGCCATAAGATCTCTGACATTTTCCAGCACTTACCACATCAAGAAATACGTCATTATACAACTTTTAGATTTGTTTAATTTTTAAACCATGAAAAGAAGTTAAATCCCCAAATCAAAAAATCAGTATTTTTTATTCTCTTGTTTTTCCTCTTCCTTCTGTTCTGTCATTTCTTTTCAGTTTTTGCCAAATGGAGATTATTGCTAATCTCTTTGGTTAGCACCAATTTCCTTCTGCTCAAACCTGTCATAGCCACCAGCTCCAAGTACATCTCTCCTTCTTCCCATTTCTGATAAAGACATGCACTGACTTAGAGAGCCCTGGCAAGCTACTAACACTGTGGATTAGTGTGTTCTGCCTTGAGTGAAATCAGGTTCTTTGCCCTTTGGGGATAGCACAACTATCAGCTTTAATTTCATTTTCTGATATTTTAGCAGTCACGTCAGGACTCCTGCAGACAACTGAAAATGAAATGCCTTTTTGACAACAGTCTTCAGCACATCCCTGGAAAGGACATGTATACGATTTTATATGAGACAGAGGAAGTCTGAGGCTATCAAACAGCTAGATGACACGACTAAATCAAACATCAAAGTGATGGATCTCACGTATAACTGGATATGCATTTGATACACTTCACAGTGTTTCTCTTTATTATTTTCCATTTTGGCCACATCATGTGGGACAATTTAATTCAATGTATTTATCAAGAAGTTAAATTGGTATTCCTTTATCTTTCTAAAATGCAAATGTACAGTAAAGCTCAAGGAAATTAAAGGTCCCTGTTCGGAGAGGCATTGGAAACCCCTCCCAGCCACCCTCACCTTCCCAGTTGCCTCTGCTCAACAAGTGCGAGGTACTGGAGGCTCAGGGTGAGATGACTCAGAAGGCAGAGGACACCATCTGGGGGATTACCTAAACCAAACCAGTCTCCTCCTCACATCAGGACCAATACCCTTAAAAAAAAGAGGAGGGTTATTGGCAATTCCCTTCTGAGGGGAACAGAGGGCCCCGTATGTCGTCCTGATCCTTTCCACAGGGAGGTCTGCTGCCTCCCTGGGGACAGGGTCAAGGGTATAAACAGAAAACTTACTGACCTGGTTCAGCCTTCAGACTACTACCCATTGCTACTTTTTCAAGTAGGTATCAATGAGATTAAATCAAGGAGCTTGCAGGCAATGAAAAGAAACTTCAGGGCCTGGGGAAAGGTGGTTAAGGGGTCGGGAGCTCAAGTTGTGTTCTCCTCCATGCCACCAATTGCAAGGAGCTATGAGGGCTTGGACAAAAAGACCCAACAGACGAATACTTGGCTTTGACCCTGGTGTCACCGACAGAACTTGGGGTTTTTTGACCATGGGTTGGTCTGTAAGGCACCAGATCTAAAAGCAAGAGATGCTGTTACCTTGACACAAAGGGGGAAGAGGATCTTGGGACATTAATTAGCATGGCTTATAGGAATGGCTTTAAACTAATTTTGAAGGGGGGTGGGGAAGAAATCAGGTTTGCCAGAGAGGAACATGGATGCTGCATATCAATGCTCATGGGTCAGTGTGCTGGTTTGTCCTTTCAGTCAGACATATCAGTTGAGGTGAGGGACCCAGGCAGAAATGAAAACACTAGGCTTGCTGATAGGTAAGTAACCATGGAAGATAGTGGTCAGGTACAAATTAGGACTTCTCCTCCCAAAGCAGTGGCAGGATCAATAACCCAGCTGAATTGCATCTATACCAATGCACACAACATGGGTAATAGACAAGAGGAGCTGGAGATCTGTGTTCAGACACAGGGCTGTGGTCTCATTGCAGTTACTTAGAGATGGTGGGATAGCTCACATGTCTGGGATGTTGTAAATGGACTGCTGTGTTTAGGATAGATAGACCAGGAAGGCAAAGCGGTGGTGTTGCTCTTTCTGTGCATAAGGAACTGCAAAGTGTAGACCCTGGACGTGTTCCTGGGTGACGTACTCTAGGGGATCCTGCTCTGGCAGAAGGGTTGGACTAGATGATCTTTTGAGGTCCCTTCCAACCCCTAACATTCTGTGAATTCCTCTCCTCCACTGCCCACACCGCCTTCTCTCTCTGGGTTTCCTTTGATGCTCTGCTCTTCCCAAAAGCAGCAAGTCCATAGTGGGTGATGGTCTACGAGTTGAGAGGCCCTGTTGATCCCTTGGCACCTCATCAGCTCCGG
>NW_008627098.1:0-260 GCF_000691845.1 Merops nubicus | reverse complement strand
CGGCGGCCGTGTGCCGGGAGTCATTTGTTGCGGCTCTCAGTGCCCAAGCGGAGCCATTGGAAGAGTTTTCCCGGCCCTGCCCTGCCTGACTGGGGCAACCGGCAGGGGCGCTCACAACACCAGAGGTGAGCTGGGTGCTGGGAAGGTTTCCTTCCTGAGGGGCCTCGACAAGTCTCCCAGCCCTCCCCAGACCAGCTGCTGACCGTGGCCTCTCGTTCTCTTCCAGCGTGCCACTCACTGCTGCTGCTGCTGCTGCTGCT
>NW_008627097.1:536-3037 GCF_000691845.1 Merops nubicus | reverse complement strand
GCCCCAGCCCTGACCTCCACTGAGCCCTGACCTCCACTGAGCCCCAGCCCCCCCAGCCCTGACCTCCACTGCCTGCTTGCAGCTCGTGGTGCTGACCTGACGACAGAGGCAGATTCTGGCTACACCCCGATGGATCTGGCCGTGGCCCTGGGACACAAGAAAGGCAAGTGTCCCCTCCGTGCCTGGCAGGGAGCTCTGCCTTCCCTCCATCCCAGGCAACTCCCAGCCTCCAGCCTTGCTGGGGGCTTTTTCTGACCTTCCACCACAGCTCCCCACTCTGCAATGCAGAGAAATCATAGAATCCTACAGTTATTTTGGTGGAAGAGACCTTTAAGCTCATCCAGTCCAACCATCCCCCAGCACTGCCAGGTCCCCACTGCCCCGTGTCCCTCACCCCACATCTCCACGGCTTGGGAACCCCTCCAGGGGTGGGGACTCCACCACTGCCCTGGGCAGCCTGGCACAGCCCTGGACAACCCTCCAGGGCAAGAAATTGTTCCTCAGGGACAACCTCAACCTCCCCTGGGGCAACTTGAGGCCGTTTCCTCTTGTCCTGTCCCTTGTCCCTTGTCCCTTGGGAGCAGAGCCCGACCCCCCCCTGGCTCCAGGCTCCTGTCAGGAGCTGTGCAGAGCCAGAAGGTCTCCCCTGAGCCTCCTCTGCTCCAGGCTCAGCACCCCCAGCTCCCTCAGCTGCTCCTCATAAATAAAGATGGGTCCTGTTCCCCTCACTCCTCCTCCAAACCTGAACTGAGCTGGAGATGGGGCTGGGACAGGAGCGGTGGGGACAGGCCCCTGGAGAAAGGGCTTTTCCAGCCCTCCCCCTGGAAAACAAGTTAAATGGTGACCAGGTCCTATCCACAGCAGTGCTGCCTCCTCACAAGCTTGGCTTCCCTGGGTCTCACTTCTCTCCCCTCCCTCAGTCCAACAGGTTATTGAAGCTCACATCCTGAAGCTGTTCCAGAAGAAGGAGCCAGAGTGACACCAGCAGCTCGCCCCGCTCTGCAGCCCCCACACTCCTCCCACCCACCCAGGGCTCTCCTGTGGGACCCCCGAGGGGCAGCAGCAGGATGCCACCAGTGAGGAGTGCCTGGAAGGAGCAGGGAAGCCCCTGCCCTCGGTGGATCTGTGCCTCTCCTGGAGGGTGGCCTGGCCACGAGGCCCCCAGGGACACTCACCCTGCAGGGCAGCTGCGTGTTGGCCCCACCCGAGCTCGGCTGCTTCGTGTCTGTCTGTTCAGGGATTGCCTTGTTGGGAGTAAACTCCAAAGCAGCCGTGAGGAGCCTCATCCGCACCCTCAGCCTGTCACAGCTGCCAGGCCCCAGTCCCAGCACCAGCGACTGGGAAACCACGAGGGGAACTGGGCCAACCAACCTCTTCAAGGGCTGCACCCTCCCAGCCCCTGGGCTTCCTCCCCAGGGCAGTTTGGAGAGGGACACTCCCTCTTACCCCCATCCTTGTGCCAAGCCCTCCCTGCACACAGCCAGGGAAACACCCATAGGCAGAACAAAACCCTGCAGGAGTGTCACCCTGCCAGGACACAGTGGCCAGCAGCTCCCATCCTGAGCCAGAGCCTTGGGAAGCCACAAAGAGCCACTCCAGAAGTTTGGGGTGGGGGGTTCATGAAGGTGAGAACCAGCCAGAGCCCACAGCACAGTCAGGGGACACTTCCCTGCCCTCCTGCTCCAGCCACACAGGGCATGGCCACGGCAAGCCCTCACAGGCTCAGCCCTGGGTCCACTTGCCCAAGGAGGAGCAGGGACAGCATTTATTTGGCTGATTACACAGGTTGTGTCCCACCAAAACTCCAGCAGATGCAGCCAGTGTCCCTCTGTCACCACCATCCCGTGGGGCAGGGGTCCCCTCTCAGCACTTTGGGGTGCAGGGTGGGGCAGCACGTCCCCTCTGGCAGGGTTTGCTGTTCCCAAAGGCAGGTGGTGGGGGACTGGTCCCCCCCACAGTGTCCTTCACTGCCACCCTAGAGCCTCTCCCCCAGCACCCCTAGGTGGTAGACCACGATCCTCCCAAAGAAGTCAGTGCTGTTCTCAAAGGTGATCTTCAGCTTGTCCAGCACCGTCTCCTCCACCTGGAATCTGTGCCAGGCCCATAAAGGAAAAAAAAATTGGCAGGGGGGACACCACAGCATGTGGGAGAACTGCCCCCAGGGGACACACGTGGGGCTCACACCCCCAGCCAGTGGTGTCCAGGTTTGCCCCAGCTCTGCTGAGTTGTGTTGGTGGTAGCAGAGTTTAAATCGTGGCTCTGCCATCGTCCCCCCCCAGACCCCTCTGCAGCCACCCAGAGCAAACCACCAAACCCAAACCACCCCGAGCCCCTCGGCCCAGCTCACAACGTGGGGTGTCAAAGGATATCTGCATGGCATTGATGTCCTCGGGGTACAGCTCTGATATTTTCACCAGCTCTTCGCCTGCTCTGCAGCCTGACGAGGGGGAGGGTGGAGACACCCACGGGGAGGTGCTGGGGAGCCTCCAAGGGTGGCCTCA
>NW_008627097.1:0-292 GCF_000691845.1 Merops nubicus | reverse complement strand
GTGCCCAAAACCCCCTCCCTGGCTGCCCCACAGTTCCCTGGCTGCCCCAAAATTCCCTGGCTGCCCCAAAACTCCTCCCTGGCTACCCCAAAACTCCTCCCTGGCTGCCCCAAAAATCCTCTCTGTGTTGCCTCTGCTGCAGGGCTGGGAGCAGTGGGTCCCATCTGCCCCCAGAGGGTCCCAGGAACCCCAGGTCCTCTCTCTTAGCCCCCCCTGGGTTTTGGGAAGGACTAACAGACACCTCTGGGCCTCTCAACAAGCAGCTGCGGGATGCGGGTGTGGGTAAACTGAG
>NW_008627096.1:1133-1337 GCF_000691845.1 Merops nubicus | reverse complement strand
GAGGTGGTGTCACCGGCCACGCCCGTCCCCGCGCCCACCGAGACCTCCCAGGCCTCAGTCTTCCCCCAGGTGAGACCAGTACGGCCCAGTAAGCTCCCAGTAACACCAGTAACTCCTTCCCAGTAACACCAGGAACGCCCCGAAACGCCCAGGAACACCCCCCCCCCCCCCCCGTAAAACCAGTTAAAACAGCACAGGCTCCGG
>NW_008627096.1:0-777 GCF_000691845.1 Merops nubicus | reverse complement strand
AACTGACCAGTCCCCAACCATTTCCTAACCAGTAACACCAGTAAGTGACCAGTAAGTAACCAGGGATACCAGTAGGCAACCAGTAGATAACCAGTAACACCAACAGCCAACAAGTTGCTGACCAGTAACACCAGTAACGAACCAGTTACTAACCAGTAATACCAGTAACCAACCAGTTACTAACCAGTAACACCAGTAACTAACCAGTTACTAACCAGTAAGTAACCAGTAACACCAGTAGGTTACCAGTAAGTAATCATCAACACCAGTAAGTAAGGAGTAACACCAGTAACCGACCAGTTACAAACCAGTAACATGAGTAAATAACCAGTAACACCAGTAAATAACCAGTAACACCAGTAACCAACCAGTTACTAACCAGTAACACCAGTAAATAACCAGTAACACCAGAAGCCAACCAGTTACTAACCAGTAACCCCAGTAGCCAACCAGTTACAAACCAGTAACACGAGTAAATAACCAGTAACACCAGAAGCCAACCAGTTACTAACCAGTAACCAGAACCCAACCAGTTACTAACCAGTAACCCCAGTTACTAACTAGTTACTAACCAGTAGCCCCAGTAAATAACCAGTAACCCCAGTACCCAACCAGTTACTAACCAATAGCACCAGTAAATAACCTGTAACACCAGTAACCAACCAGTTACTAACCAGTAATTCCAGTTACTAACCAGTAACACCAGTAACCCCAGTAAATAACCATTTACTAACCAGTAGCCACAGTAAATAACCAGTAATACCAGTAACCAACCAG
>NW_008627095.1:2708-40054 GCF_000691845.1 Merops nubicus | reverse complement strand
TCCAGAGGTCTCTTCCCACCCCACCTGCTGGGATTCTGTGAGTCTAAGGAATACCTATTGCAAAGGCCCCTGTGCTGTTTGCAGGTGGAGGAGCTGGCGCTGCAGTCCATGATCAGGGCCAGGGAGGAGAACTCGGCAGTCTCTTCATCAGCCATCGCAGAGGAGACTGACAAAGTAAGAGAAGCCCTTGAGTGGTGGGAGGAGAAGCCGTGGTGCTCCCCTGTACTGGGATCTGTTGGCATGTGTGACAGGGAGAGGGGAGAGCTGGGTTGGTGTGAGTGGCTGTAGGTGTTGCTGGTGGCTTTTATTTAGAGTCCTTAACGTTGACCATGTTTACACAGCTCACACAAGCTCAGCTGTAAAATCTGTCTGGTTTGTTGCTGGTTTATGTTTCAAGGATTTTGCCTTTTCCCCTCTCTGGCAGCCACACGTTGTTCCTGGGCGGGCTGGGAGCTCCAGTTTGCAATTTATTAGACACTGTGCCTAGTACTCTCAGCTGTGAGAAGCTGCTTTAGCCAGCTGACCATAGGAGACAGAGGCACAGATACCATCTGAGCTTTTCACTGAATACATGATCAAGTTGGAGTAGTTGAAACTCTTCTATGGTGCTTGTCACTGTGCTGGGCTCTTGCAGCCACCAGTGCTGGTACTGGGGTTTCTAAAAGATGCTGTCACTGCAGTTGTAGTGCAGATTTGAGGAGCATTCAGGATCACTGCTAGTTTTGGTAACTGCTCTTCTGTTGTGACAGATTCTTGTTCAGATGGACAACGAGGCTGCTATCAACCAAACAGAATTGCACCTCAGTCTTCAAGAACATGAAGAGGAGGAGGAGGAAGAGGAGGAGGAATCAGATTCTTGAGAGAAACAAAAAATCAGAGATGGTTTCTGATACAGACTCAGGAATTCCTTCTTCATTCATAACAAAATTCATCAAGTGATGTTTGTTTTGTCCTGTATGAACTAGACGATACGTGAGACTCCTGGAGTGAACGCATGAATGTCACAAGCTTGGCACATCTTGACTTAGATGTTAAAAGAAGGAAAATTTGCTGCACAAATATGTAGCGTAATCCCTTCCACACTTAAAACCTAGTGTAGCTCACTGCATATTTAGATGTGGATGGGAGAAGTCACAAATCAAGTCAGACTAATTTAACACTTACACTAAAAGCAATAATTTATTTGTTCTTTTCTGATGCTGAAAAATAAAGCCAGGCCATGGTGGCTGGTTGCTGAACCAATGATTATATTGTAACCTCATTTGCCTAAACTGGGAATTTTAAGGTCGGCAGTGAGAAAAGATGTGTCCAGGGTTGTCTCCAGTTCTCAGTTACTTGGAAAACTTGCCTTGGCTCCCTGTAAATGTGACAGAGGTTGGTGTTCTTATGCTGGCGGGAGCAGGTGCTGCACCAGCAGCCTGGTTCTGAGCGAGGTGGACTCTGTACCTTCTGGTGCTCTTCTCAAGTACTGTCAGTCTGCCTGTAACAGTGGAACATTTTCTACTTCTTGCTCTTTCAGAGCAGCAGCCAGTTAGCCTTTTATTTCTCCACAGGCTGTACAGTAAGAATTGGTCTGTTACTTTTATTAAGCAACTAACAGGATTAAATCAGTGTTATTTTCTTTCTCCCTTGCAGTGACTTCATAAATCAGTGCAGGTCCACCTCCTGCTTTCATGTAAGCTTCATAGGAGGTAGGAATAGTTCAAGAACTTAACTTATGAAATGGAAAGTGGAGTCCCCTCTACAATTTCTTTAGCAGTACAGCAAGAAGCTAGTGCTGCTCCTACCACCAGAGAGCATGTGCTTTCCCCTTGGGGGGTGCAGCTGGTGACTTTATCAGACACTTGTTTTAAAGGACAGAACCCAAACTCTGTTGAGCTTATTTAAAACCAATAAAAGTCATGTTCTAACTCAGCCACTTTGTCATCTGCTTTACCAGGAAGCAACCAGGGCTGTTTATTGCACTACTAGTATCTAAAGATGCTGCTCCTGCTACCTCTGCCATCACTCAGAGAAAACAATAAACACTTGTCCCGGGTTTGCTTTTAAGAGCAGGAAAGGAGCTTGTCACAGAGTGCCAGGTCCTGGGTGTGGTCAGAACACAATTCAACCTCCAATGGTTTCCTGCTGCTGTTGGAGAAGAGATTGTTTATTTCACTCTTATTTGGTTTATAGTGATAGAAACTGAGTGCTGGAATGTAAACTACAAGTTCATCCTGTACTAAAAACTAACTGGTTTTTGAGAATCCTGGATGTCTCAATGAAGGGGCTTAGAACATGAGTGCAGGAGATTCAGCAAAGCTGTCCCAAGACTTAAAAAAAAATAACCTAAAACCTCTTGAGCTGAAAATGTAATGGCTTAGAGTGGCACAGAATTCTGTGAAAGTGGGCCTGTGAAGAGCACAGTAGCAGCCACTCTTCTTTGCATGTTTCAGCTCCAAAGGTTAATTTTAACTGCTGAAAAATGTTCTGTCCAGAGCAGTTTTCAGGGATATACTTCCTGTTGCCTTTTAGTGATGTCCTGTGCTTGGTTTATGGATAAAAACAGACCAGTTTTATTACGTGTTGCAATAAAGTACTGTTCATGGTGTCCTGCTACACACAACTGTGCTTGCTCCTCCCCAGTGTTGCTGTCTGGGGAGCAAACAAGTAAAGGGGGAGTTACATCTCTCAAAACTTGCTGTTCACAGACAGCATGTGTACAAGTGTGGTTTCTCCATGTTAGTGTAATTCACAGCTAAAGCTCAGGATATATTGTAATTTAAATGCTGCACAACATTGTAGTAGTGCCAGCAGGCACACGGAAGCAAGGACAGCTGAAGGAAGCCTCCAAGGTGTCAATGAGTCATTTCCTACTGCCAGTGGGTTGAAAGCAGTTCTGTCCCTCTCTGTGATACTGGATACTGCCTGCCAAGTGGAAGTTCATGTCCAGGATGATTTGCATTCCTTTTGGGAAGGAACTTGAGCCATTTACCAGTCTGAAACATTTGCTGGAGGAGCTGAGCTTTTTATGAGCTGTTGAGAGGAGGACTTTTGCACCCACCTCTCCCTGCTCTGTAGTACTATTTGCTGGCCCAGTCGCTGAACTTCTGAAGAAAAATAACCTGAAGAAGTGAGGGTGGATCAATCACTCTTGGTTGCTGCAGATGCAGGCAAGCAGCTATTCACAGGCTGTGCCACAAGGGTGCCTCAAACGCCTGTCACACCCCACCCAGGGGGTTAGGAGCACCAAGCACCATACACAGACAAAACCTCCAAGGTTTCCACAGAAACCTGGTAACCAAGGTGTTAACACTCTACAAACGACTCCAACCCCCTTTCACACACTCATTTCACATTTTAGCTCTCGCAGCGGAGTGCTGCACAGCTGTGCAAAAATACATAGAAAAGCATGTGCAAAGTAGCAAGGACTTTGGATTAAGGCTTTGGTCAAGCTCCTGAGTTTTAGAAAAAGCTTCAAGAAGTTACTTGATAATATATTTATTAAGAGAATCCATTGCTAAACATCTGAGAGAATAAAACAATAGAGGATCTTCATACACTTTAGACACTAAACACAGTCATCATGACTCTTCAGGTTAAAAGAAAGCAAACTGCCTGCATCTTTGTCTTGATTCTGTAGGACGCTCCCAAGTACTTTTAAAAATCAATTAGAAAGACAAAACATCACTAAATCCAAGAATGATGATATGTTTTAAAAATAAATATAGAAATATGAACAAGTCTATAACCAGAATATTGTCCTGTACATTCCAACAAATGCAGAGCTCTTGCCTTCTTTACCTGGAAGGAGAAACCTCTAAGTGACAGTGACACGGGAGCCACCAGGCCTAACTCTCAGAGGCAGTTTGGCAGCAGCAGAAGCACGCTCGACAGACACAGCTCCGGAGCACCCCTAACCCTTCCCTTCCTGCCTGGGAGCTTGGGTAAGCATGATTGGAGTACCAACGACTTACAAAGAATCTTGATAAAGTTCAAACAAGCTGGGGCTCGACAACCCCAGTGATATTTTCATTAAGAAAGAATATCCATAATCACTTAAAATCAGCAAGCACTGTAGCTTAAACATCGTACGTTTTGGTCAGTAAACGAACGTGATCCAATACAATACCAATTATTTTATGACAAAATTTAAAACCATTTGGCACATGCTAGAAAGACATTCTTCCTTAAGAGGTGAAATACATGTTTGAACAGGTACAAGCTGAGGAAAGAGGACCAAAATAGCATTGTTGTTAACAGATGTACAGTACAGGATTCGCTCTTCCACGTTCAGACTCCAGCAGCATGCGTGGGTGTGCTCGGTTGGTTAAGGCCTATGGTTGAACAGAGCCACCCCGCAAAATCCACCTCCTCCGCTTCAGACCTCTTAATGAAAGCATGAATCTGAGCAGAGGAGAAGAGAATTATTATTCCAGCACTCGTCTGTTAAATAGCAATTGTGAAGAACATGAAACACAATAAAACCGGTTTACTTCCAGTATTCAGGCTGGCTAGAAAATCCAGGCAACCAGATGAAGTGACCAGGAGAGGATTTTCTGCAGGATTATGGAAATAACCAGCACGTGGCACGTACACAGGGCAGAGTATTCCAGGGGAGTGCTGCCTACGCAGTGCCTGTCACAGAACACTCACGCCCCAGTACGCGATAAGGATGTGACTCATCCACTCGAGATAATGCTCTGGGAAATGTCTGCCTGGGCACAGAAAGCCTTTTTGTAATACAAGGAGCCCGAGCAGGATCAGGGCAGGGAAAACCTGATTTTCTGCAGTAGAACTGAAGTCCTAGCATCACACTCACAGCCATGAAAAGATCCACTGACACCGATAACGTCATTTCACGCAGAAAAAAGCTGCAAGATTTGTTTGTGCTTAGTACTTCTACAGATTTTGCAAGACAAAGCTGATAAAAAAGAGGCAAATTTTGTGTTTCACAACAGGTGATAAAAATGTATTTAACTAGTCCATAAGGTACGTGGATTTTTGTCCTTTCATCCTCCTACGAGTAATAACCTATATACTTTACTATTGACTAATAGAGAAGAAAGAATTCTTTTGCTAATTAATTTAATAGCATTAGGTCATACACTCACTGCAATTATCAAATGGCAGACTCTAAAACCCACCAGTTTTGATCTCCTTGGACAGTCCCTGCTTTAGGAGGGTGTGAAGCCTGCAGCCCCTTGATCTCTGGCTCAGAAAAGCAGCCCCTCCTCAAACTGCCTGAGCTGCTTGTGTCAGGGGCCACTGACTGTACCCTAAGCCATATGCTCTGACCCTGATCCCAGGAATCCAACCTGCATGGAACTATGCTCTTGGTTCAAGTCAAGAACTTTCACTTACCATCAGCTGCTTCAAATCGGCTCTCTCGGCAGGATTCTTAATTAGACTAGGAAAAACAGTGTTGCACAAGTTACACACTATTATCTTTTAAAATAAGATAGTAAATCAAGTTATGTCCTTTTGGTGTACTGCTTTGGTCTGAAGGAGATGCCACTCTAGATAGCAGCATGAGGTGGAGGAGTGCCTCTCAAACCCAGACCAGGTCTATGAGCCATCCCCATCTGGAGGTCTCCCAGGTGTAGTTCCAGGTATGAGATCCTGAGTTGCCTGACACCGTTTAGTGGGGGCAGGAGTGAGTGTCTATAACCCAACTGGAGAGATCAAATTCCCATTTAAACAAAAACTCAGCGTGAGCTGCTTTATCCCTCAAGTCTCTTTTACCCAAAGTCAGCTGTTTACCCAAAACCAGCTGTTGCACATATGATCAGTCTGTAAGTAGTAGGGGGTCTTCAATGCTGGGAAAGCACTAATCCAAGATCACACAGCAGCAGAAATCTTATCTTAGAGGGAAACATCTCTCAGTATAAGCATCCAGAGAACCCCCGAAGCTGTCAAGCTGGTGCTTGTAAAAGGAGCCTTAGGCACCTTAACAGGCAGAGAATGAGGATTATGCTAATTGAAATAACTTTACATTTGTCATGGCCTACAAGCAGGGACTTCGATGGGCAGTAACATAGCAGGGCGGATCCCAAGTGTGGCCCTTTGCAACCTAGCCATTGAGAAAATACTCACCATTTGTTAACAAAATCTTGAAATTCAGAACCAAAAACACCATTGGGCAGTTTTGGAGGTGGCTAAAAATAAATAAATTTAAAAATCAGCAGTCATTCAGCATAACCAACACACCATGATGCACAACCCACCCAGAGACCTACTGATGCTGCGTGCTATAGCCAGGTAAAGCTGTAAAGCCCTAGCACCACCCAGGCCTCCTGCCACAGCTGAGCTCTTAAAGTGTCAGCCAGACTTCAGCTTCCATGCAAATGAATAAAGGATGTGCTGTCATTTGACTTACAAAAGTAAAGAAAGACACTGAGCTTTTCACTGACTGATCTTCATCATTACTCTCACAGCTGCTGGATTTTGGGTGTTTCAATAATAAATCAGATCAGGAGGCAGGTTCTACAGAGCAAGGAGGTTTTTTTCCTCTACACACACACCCTGAATGGGGTTAACAGCCTTGAGCTGTCATTAAAGAAAAGAAGGCTCAGAGCAGCAGGCAGTAATTAGCACTGGGTAGTTCTCCTCACTACTGATCTCCAGTTTGGGGAAGCAGAAGCATCCTGTGCATCATTAGTTCCATAATCCTTGTTAAATATTCTATCCCAGGAATGAGTTTGTTCAGGTTCTAATTTGAACAGAATCCTGATAAAGAAGTGCTATATAAAATGATGTATTATTGTGTTGTTCTCTATGAGATGATAGTATCATAGGTAAGTTTTCACACTCACACCAAGGGTCCTGCAGGCACTTAAACTTGGGTTGCTTGTATGTGCAGAGCTGAGCTGTGGCCTGCACTCAGCTACTCATGGTCTATGGGCTTTGCTGGATGGAGCAGCTCATGCTGAAGACTGCTTGTGCTACAGCAGAGGTGCAGAAGATAATCCTGCCAAATTTTCAACTGCTGCAGCTTTTCAGCTTAAACAGACCCCCCTCAAGGATGCTACAAGAGCTGGCACCATCATACTGCACCCAATCCAATGCTAACTCTTGGAAAAGAGTTCATGCTGTCAAACTGAAGTGTTATATAAATATGCAAAATAGTTTTCTAATGTGAGAGGAGAATTGTGCATGCAGACCAGGAACAGAAGCAATTTATCAGGGGACAGAGCAGCACAAGGAGTGCTCATCTTTGGAGGGATCTACACACCAACTGTGCCTTTCACATTTTATAATTCATTCACCTGGAAAAATTATGTTATCCAGCTACATGGATAACAGCTACATTATGTTACAAATGCCACCTCACATCAGCACGCTGGGTTTTCTCTTGGAAGGACACGAGCAGTAGAATCACATGAGTTTCAGTAGCTCTTGGGAAAATATAGGTATTCTAGAACTGATTGTTTCCAATCTCTATTAACCAGCTATTTAAAAGACATAGTATAAATTAGGTTGTTCATAAAAGCAAACCAAATTACGTAAGAGACTGATTTTGTATATGCTTGATCATCCAGTTTGCTATCAACTGTCCTAACAGGTTGTACAATCATGCTGGAAAATGCATAAACCTACTTAAAGGATGCAGAGAAATGAACTAAAATTTTCCTGGGAATAATTTAAGCCACACACACCAGAAATAATTTACAAATCAGGCCAACACACATAACAAGGAGGCCTCCCATACTGCAGCAACAAAAGATCAGAAGACCTAACTTACTCCAACACTAGCCCCACTCCCCCTCGAATTCTGGATGAATTAAAAAAACTACAATTCTGTTAGTATAAGTACAAACAGTTTTTACCTCATTGACGATGTAATCAAGAAGTTCAAAGATTGCCATGGGGGGTCTGCTGTCTGGGCCGTAGGCTAAGAAGAAATGGGAGAGGTTTTAAAACACAGAGAAGTTTTAAACCACAGTGTTATTCTCCTCCTCTGGCAGGAGTGCCTTAAGAAGCCAAGTCATACACTCTGTTCTTACATGGTACCCAGCAGGTTTACAGGGTGAAACGTGGAGCAGCAACAGGGTAGCACTGTCATACCAGGGGGCACTTTCAGGTCTGATACAAGCCTTTAACTTCACAGGGAATCATCCTACTGTACTTTGATCAGCATTGCATTTTAGAGAGATGAACCATAACACACTGGGATCCCAACAGTGCTTGTGAACAACCTGGTTATTAACAAAAGGCTCTCTCCTTGATTCTCAGACTCCTCCTCCCAGTCAGACTAAGCCAGGTGCCCTGATTTTTTTTTTTTAAAGTTTAAAGCCACACTATGCAGATCAATGTCAGACAAGGAAAACCCCTAAGCTGATAGAGAAGTGTTATTAGAAAATAATTGAACAGGTTGTGGTAACTTACAGCTCACTGGCCGGCCAGGTGTTCTTTGCCTGGGCGAGGTCTCTGTGACTGGAGAATCTCCCTCTACAGGGCAGCCAAACATTAACTCAAGCTCCTTAGAGTCAGGAGGAGGAATGGGGTATCTGCCAATAGCCATCTCCACCAGGGACAAGCCCATGCTCCATATATCTGACTGTACTGAATAATGAGTTCCCTGTAGTCTTTCCGGCTACAAAAGAAAAAGAGGAGGAGAGAGTGTTGTTATAAGAAAGAAAAAATCCCTGCATTTTGCAACAGCCTGGATAAAATGAAGGGTGAAGCTTCAGCTTCTTGGTCTGACTTGTGCCAATGAGTGACTTACTGTTCTTTTTCTTTTCCTGTCTCATCTGGAGTTCCAGAAGCTCCACAAACATTGTGTAACATCACTGCAAGTAACTCTGAGACTTTCCAAACATCATGCTATTGCTGGTTTTTTTTAGCCTAATATCTAAATTCCAACTCTTAGTGCTGATGGGATCATTAAAGAGCAAGAAAGCAAGAACTAGCCTGTGCAAGTGGAGAGCCACCTGGTTCCTCTGAGAAGCTGTGCTTGGTTGTCTGCCTTGGGAAGGAGAAGAGAGGTAACTGCAGTGACTCTATAGGGGTCCAAAAGTGACCTGGTGCTCTAGCCATCATCCTGTGGTTTGTGACACTTCTTGTGACACATCATCTTTTCTTGGGGGGATAAACCAAATTGAAAAAGCACAACCACAAATTCTAACTAGATGATACACACACGCTACTGTAAGCATGGCAAAAATGAATGCAGGTAAGACAACAGACTCAGCTAAAAATATATATTTGTGTTGTCTTTAAAAGACCTGAACACTAGAAGAATATTTAGCTATGGGATTTTTTGGTCAGTTGAATCATGCTTAAAACCATAACTGGTTATCCTTGTCAAATTGCTGCAAGGATCCTTGCTTTTGATGAGCATACCCATCTTCTGTTTCTGCCTAAGGAACTAAACCAGAAGATTAGCCCTTAACTCTTCTTGATTTCTGCAATTTTTCATAAATGGTTCTACATCATCCTTGGATCCATTTTTACTAAGACTTCTCAAAGAAAACTTTCACTTTGCCTTTTTAAATAGAATTCATATTTTACCAAAATAATGCAGATTCTTGCCTGACTGTATATCTGTTTTTCCAATATGGATATGCAATTTGAAACTTGCAGAATGTAAGAACACAGCATTACTGTAAAGTCTCTTCCTCTGCCAGAATGGGTGATAGTTTTGTTAAATTAGTTTTGTAACATTTACTGAGGTTATATTTGAGCTTAGATATATTTTACAAAAACCTTTTGGGTAAGTGTAAAGGAAAAAGTGAGTGGCTGAGAAAAAGCAGAAAACACACACATTGCTTGTTACACAAATATAATTAAAAATCTAGGAAATATGTTCAAGTTAAGCACTGTTTACTGTACACACCTTCATATGGTAGGAGAGGATGTTGTTTGTATATAATAATTCTATAGCTGCTATTTGAAAAAGTACACTAAAGGAGGTAACTGCAAGAAAAGGTACTTCAGATACCATCAAGAACAACAAACAAAATCACCATCACAGCTCAGCCTGTGACATATGAGATGAGACAGCAAAACTAAATCTCAGTCAGTACAAACAATAAATTAAAGAAAACTGAAGGCAGACAGCACTTCACTCTCATGCCTTCTACTAGAAGAAAAGGGGAAAGCCAGTAGTAAGTCAAGGGCTCAAAAGAGATGAAGCAGCGAATTTTTTTTTGCTAATTAGCAACAGCCCCTAGATGTACGAGGGGACATAAGCCACAGTTTCACTTCAAGTCACAAAAGAGAACACTGCCTTTGATGCTGAAATGCAGGTGCCATGCTTAGGAGCAGCAGCATTATCCTGCTTTTTCCCCTTTAAGTTTAAGCCCACGCAGTTTCAACCCTACAGCAGAATCTCTGAGCACTCTGACTGCACGAGTTAATTGCTGGATGCTGAACAAGGCGTGCACATTAGAGACCTGTTATTTCCATTAGCTGTGACCTTCATGTAACGCAGAGAGTTTATCTGAAGAGGGAGTTTCAAGATATTTCCCATACTCAGGGATAAGCAGCACCCTGTGAACAGTCTCAGATAGCTGCCGTGGCCTTGTCCACACCAGCTATTCCCATGCTCTCTCCTTGCTGCAGCCCTGCTGGGTTCCCAGGAGCAGTCACAACAGGACCACCAACGAGGCAGCAGCTTGCCTACGTAAGTGACTACAGCAAAGTGCTGGAGGGGACAGAGAAGCTCACTTAACAAGGAAAACAATCTCTAAACACTGGGCTTTTTTTTTGGAGACACATGCATACAAACCCCAAATGCATTAACTGATTGGGTTCCGCAACGTAGATGGAATTACATCTCTTTTGTTGTGTTATAAAACATTCCAAGGCGTTTGCCTTTTCTTGCAACAGTTCCTTCCCACACACACAATCTGATATGATACTGGAATATTCCTGGAATGCAGGAAGCACTGAACTATGAACAGCAGTAGTACCAGCAATATTGGTTTATTGTTTGAGTACTGGAATGGTTATAACTCTACCATCAGGTACAGGAAACCCAGAGCTATAAAATCTGTACTTACAGACATGTAGGAGCGTGTGCCAACAAAGGAGTTTGCCATAGAATCTATCAGTTGTCCACTGACACCAAAATCACAAAGCTTGATTTCACCTCTAGAGTTTACCAAAATGTTAGATGGTTTAACATCTGGAAAAAAAATGAATGGGTGATTTATATTTGTAATCGATAAGATGGAAACTTTGACAATGAAAATAACATGAAAGGTGAGAATTACCACGTGTCTAACTATGCCACAATTCTATCTCTTCTCTGGGAATACTCAGAGATTTGGTTCCCTGCCCAGGCCCATTTCACAAGCTCTCTAACTACAGATAAAATGCATTGCTTTTTTAAAATTACAAGTGCAAAAAGACTGTTAGTTTCAATATTTTATTTCATCCTGTTTCTTGGCTTTCAAATATTGTTTGGGCATCCACATCCTCTTTGCAATGACTTAACATTTAAGATAAATCTGAAAGCATATGTCAACATAAATCCTTGCTAATTATGTTATTTTCCCTAGAAATAATCAATAAAGAAACCCTACATATTTATTTTCCAAAGGTCAATGAACTATGGCAGCCACACCATCATCTCTAACTTAGTCTTCATATGTACATAAGCATAAATCATCCTCTAGCAAAACAATTCCTGGAATGTGTTCTTGCTGTTCTGGGTTTTGTTTGGGGTTTTTATTTTGGTGGGTGGTCTTGGTTTGGTTTGTTGTTGGGGTTTCTTTAAAAGCTCTGAAAAAATAATTACCCTATTATTGAAAGTCTGTGTTTAAAAATACTTTAAGGTTGTTTACCTGTGATAGAACCCCATCATGATTATGAATTCATCACTTTTCCTAAATGGAAATTTAATAAGGGTCACTGGTAGCTAAGCAACTAATAACAGCTATTTATGAATACAAAGATACAGAACAATTGTTCAGTATTATTTTCATAGCTGTAAGAAGTTTTTTTTTAATCTGTCTTGCTGCTTAGCTTGTTATTACCAATGCATTATTGAGGCAAGGAATCAACAGCTCACATCTGCAAAGTAATGCTACAGAAAAAAGGGTACTACAAATTTGTTTTGAAGAAAGACCAGCTCAGCCTATTAGAATTCCTCTTCAGACTTGGCTATTCAAGAGCAGATCCACAAGCCTGTAGCCTATTTTTATTTGCTTGTCACTTTTAAACACAACTAAGTTCCAGGTAGCTTTAATCTCAGTGACTGAGGAATGGACCTTGGTTTGTGATGTCAACAGGATGCCCCTGGAAAGATGATACTAATGTGACCCCTCATAACAGATCTTCATGCAGAAGGTTGTGCCCCACTGAACAAGACCCATGGAGTTTGGAAGTAAAGACAAAAGCCTATTTTAGCCATTTTCCCCTCCAGACCCCTTTAAAGAGCGAAACGAATCCTGAGTAAAGTTATCTACTTCTGGAAACTGTGGCTACCTTTTCTGGTTCCTGGCACCACCTTTCCAGGTAACTGAAACTGGCCTGGCATGCTGGAAACAGTGTTTTGTGATGACTGGTGTATCCACAAGTTCTATGCTCAGCTCCAGGACAGTGAGCCCACAGCTTGTTCACTTTGCTTGGAGTGACCATCAGCCCATAGAAAATCCACACTGATGAGCTGACCTGACACTAACTGCTCCCTGGTCTCACCCAACCAGTTGAGCTCATGTACCTCCTTCTACTGCAAAGGAAATCCCAGCTGCTTTTGTCAGGTACAGCCTGCCTCCCTAAGGAGGTGGCAGAATATGAGCACGTATTTTGTGTGTACTACTTATAATACCCCCATCCCTAGCAAAGTCACAGGCTTATAAATATTGCCCTCCTTCAATAAATTTTCCTCCTATAAGGGCAGCAGAGATTCTGGGCAGTTTGCAGAGCTGTTTGCCAGGTAGAAGACAGAATGTTACAGGCTGGTTGACTCCAAGCAGGGCATCAGTAAAGAGATTTTAGAGGTCTTCTGGGTGCACAGCTGAACCTTCTGCAGGTTCTACCTCCTCTGCACAAGTTTCTACCCCTTGTAGAGACCTCTCCACAAGTACACCTCACAATGAAAAGGAAGAATCCAGTCTAGGAGCTTGATTTATCAGCTTTAAATTCCAGCAGGGGAAAACACACACACCCCCCAAGCAGATGGTGCAGTGAAACAGAGAGGAGAGATCCCAGTTACACAGGAACCTGCACCTAAACTTCTGTGTAAAGTCAAGGTGGAAAAAATGTTTGCAAAATACACTGGCAGCACTGCAGAGCCTGAGCAAATTACAGACACAGCCTCTAGATTTGTACTGCTTATCTATGCACATCTACCAGTTCAATTCAGAGCAAAGACATAAATCCCTGCTTATCTCTCCAGCTCATGAATACTTCATGTTCATAATTAAATGGCAAAAAAAATACCATTAGCATTCCAACAGCAGTGAGGCAGACTACATTCTCTTTATAAGCATCTGACATGCTCTAGACTCCTGGTCTTCTGAAGACTTCACTTTACCTTCATCATCTCTCTAGCTGATAATCCCACGCTGTACCATTCTTACAGTGGCACAGCAGATCACCACTCCTCACTCTGCTTGCCTCTCCCTGAGCATTTTCCTTTTCCTCACAAAGCACCCAGCCTGATCAGAGTGTGGTGGTTGGAAGGCTGCTGTCTTTCCACCCCTCTCAAGTAGCACACTATGCTATTTAAACTCCAGAGTGTCTGAGCACTTCAGCAGTTTCTCTGGAAACCAGAGATTTGTACTGGCAAATGGAACAGGAACGCCAAGGCATCCGTCAAAATGTCTTGCAAGAAACAGACACATCTAGAAAGGAAGAGCAAGTGTGCTACATAAGTGAAGCTTTAAAGAAAATGAAATTACATTTGAAATATTACCCCAAACAGAGCTGTGCAATTCCAGAGAAGGCCTCAGCCAGTCCAGAGGGATGGATACATGACACTGAAAAGGGAGCCAGTTAATACAGAGAAGTTTCCAAGATTCACAGGATTTCCTGTCATCTGTCAGAGGCATGCCTCCTCTGACTGAGCCCTGCTCTCCTCCACAGGCACAAACCTACTTCATTCTGAAGGAAAGGTGGCCCTGGACATTATCCTAATACCATCAGGCAAAACTGTCTTTTGTATGGAAGCTACTGAGCAGCCAAATATTTGGGAACATATTTGTCTTGCAGGACATTATTGATATCCTCCCATTTCCCAAGACAGGACCTCCTAAGGATACTCTAGGAACTAACACACTAGAACAGACCACTGACAGCATCCCTGCTGTATGGTACCTCCCACCCTGGAGCTGCTGGCAGTAACTGGAGTTCTGAAATCCTACAAAGCACTTCCATGCAAGAGAGGAGACTTTTCAGAGAGAATTACATACCAAGCTGCACGCAAAGCTAAAATTATGTTCTGATTAAATTCTAGGATTTTAATTCATTCAGAGACAAAACACAGCAAAAAAGTTTGGTGTCTTAACCTGCAGCAATATACTTTGTAAGTAATTAGTTACAAGACATGTCTTTCCTTGTCATCTAGTTCACTTTGGTAGCAACCACAAAGGTCAATAGGACCACAGCAGTAGCATTTTCTACAATATTCCCCATGACAAATATCTTTATGTAACAGAACAGGAGAGATCATGAAAACAGCCACTATAGTCATGCTCCTTATCCCTTCCTCTTCTGTGCCTGCTTTGTATCCCACCAGTTTGCCTTTCAGAAGTTTCACATTTTCTGTCATTTCAGACAGGACCAAAGCAAAGTGTGGCAGTGCAGATGAACCAGGAGTCCAAAGAGACTGCATTTCCACTCCTCCTTCAACAAGCCCTAATGACTTCTTCCCTGAGCTGTCTGTAACAACAAGGGAATATTTCTCCTCAGAGGTCACAGTTAGTCCACAACATACCTGCACAGAAGCAGTTTAAGCTGAACCTCATAGTGAGCAGCTGCCACACTTCATTTGATGCTCTGCAATCCTTTATGACTGTCATTATATCTTGATCAATCCAAATAAATGCACCACTGACAGGTTTTGCCAATTTATTTTTTTGTTCTTTTCTTTCTGATCAGCATTATTGGCCTCACAGCAGTCTCTTGCATTCAGAGTGCTGTGGTAGCTCCTGCCTACCCTTATGGAAGAGATGTTAACATCTTATGGACTCCTCACCCTGGAAGACACTCCTGTGAATTTTCACCCTATGGTGACATTGTAAGTCCTTTGTTTTACTGCCTCACAATAATGCTGAAAATGTTTGTTGCACTAACCATCCTCGACTGCCATCCACTTTAAATAAAAAGATACAGGCTCACACTTTACATCTTACTGTTAGAAGATGTTTTACAGCATCATACTTCTAATTTTCCTGGTAATCTCAGTGGCCAGGTCAAATTTGCTGATATTGCCATATCACACACAAATAATAAAACATTGTATTGGAACAAATTCCTCCCTGAAAATGAGTTATCACAAGCTTTGCTCCCTTTAGAATTCAGAACAATTTCTTTTGGCCTCATGTTGCTATGTAGTTATGTTTAGTGAGAACATCTATTAATTTTGAAATCTACTAGTCTCACCACAACATCAACCCAAAAAAATCTCACTAAACCAAGCCCACCAATTGCACATTCTTCCCCAGGGATGGGATAACAAAACAAACAGTACATGTTAGATGGTCACACTGTGTCAGTGGAGTGTTAGATAATCACTGAGGGCAAACTACAGGGGCTAGAGAAAGTAAAGCCCAGACATCACCATTTCACTTTACAGACTTTTCACATTGACATTTTTTCCACTTGCCAGTCCCTCCTTAATCACAGACCACCACAGAACAGTTCAGCCAGCGTACAGCTGAGCACTGGTCATCCTCCAGAAGGGAACATCCCAGGGCAGGACAGCATCCTGCTCATCCATCTGCCACGCAGGAAGCTGAACCAGGGCCCTGCCCAGTGAGGATGATGAGGTGTAACAGCTCAGTCTAGTGTGCCACCTCACAGCTGAGGTCCAACTTACAGATGGTCTACAAATATGGCACAAAGGGCAACCTGTAACACAGACTGGTGGACAGCATCAAAGACAGAAGCCAGCAAGTTTGGCTCCATATGTCAAAAGACTAAAGACTGTTCTGACTCATTTTCCTTTCAGCTGCTAGCAGTAGCTGTGATCAGCTTCCAAAAGTTTATCAGATATCACAAGTTTTAATGGAAGAGCCTGCAAGAAGTGTGCAGGGTCACATATTCCTGATGCACACAGCATGAAGACTGAGCTGAAAAAAACAAAAATCAACTTGTATGTGGAATTTCACACTGCAGGGGACATTCAGTCTGGTAACATCAGAAACAACATAGAGGAACTTTTGTTGGTCCACATACTTAAAGGTGTAATCTCTGATGTAGGCAATACTGAGGTCAAGCTGCACTTAAACAAGATTGGGATGGCTTTATTTTGTGTTTAGCAGATTTACAGATTGTAAAAACTGAAAAAAAAAAACACCCACACACCCGTAACTGCTCTATCAGCAACCAACTGAACAAGAACAGCCTGAAAAAAGAACCAAGCAACTATCAGGTGACAAACCACTGCTGTGGCTGAATGGAGAACTACAAGATACAACAGTAACTTTCAGTATACTCTAAAAGATCATCTTTCCGCCAGGCATCTCCCTTACACTCTGAACAGAGACAAATGGCTTTCCAACTACCAGCAGAAATCTTTAGTGTTTACCTCCAGTGTTTTTTTTCCTCCAGCAGAGAGCTAGATTTGGTTATTTAAAAAAAACAAACAATTGTCTCATAAATGCAGCCTACTTCATGTGTAAGGTGATCCTGCAGCAGACTGTATAAGCTAGGATTGTTAATTACTCTTTTTGGTGTGGCCAACAAACGTAAACCTAGACACACTAGTGTCTGATGAAGATATTTGTGTAGTCTTAAGGTTGATCTCATATGGTCTCACCTAACAGTTGGTGTGGTTTATACATATTGCATGATTGCTGCAATGAATGGTGCCATCCAAACAAAGCCATGAAATGCTCCATCTCCAGTCTTCAATTCACACTTATGTCAAGAATAATGGAATTTATTATTTACCATATGAAGTGTCATTTGTTTAATGGTGCGTGCAACAGATCATGGAAAGAGCTGGATTTTAAAATGGGCAACTATAAAGCATTGCATTCATTTTTACAGTAAAGTAACTTTAGACTCCAGGAGTGTAGAAGCAACACTCATTTTACAGAGCTTCACAATGTTTGTAAAATCACTGAACTATAAAAAGATGCAATTCTGCATGACAGGTGTCTATAAATAGCATGTGACTGTAAGGCAGCTGGTAGAAATAGCAAATTTCTTTTCAAAGTTTTAATGGCAATAGAGAGTGTTAAACTGTCAAATTAATTTTACATCAGAGGTTTTAATTGTGAAGCTCTCCAAAGATTTTGTCACACTTAATGATCTGTTACTATCTAATGACTAGCAGTGGCAATGGAGAAGTAGGTACAGTGAGACAATGCTCTTTAATACAATTTTCTTCATAAGGAGTTAGTTATGCCATTACAACACCCCATTCATAGGTATCTTATCTCAACTGTCTTCTGCTTCTCTTTCTTAACTGAGCACAGGTATGGAAACTACATGAAGAGCTTACCTCCATATGTGTTGCCTCATTTCAAGCACTGATATGTCTAAGATTGTACATGTACTGCCCACAGCTACACTGAACAGGGTGCATCTGCACTGCAGCTACACTAGGCAACAGTTAACTTGGCCCAAGTACCACTGCTGCAGGTACAAGTGTTGGAGACCTTCAGCCTCTGCTTTAGTACCTGTCTGCACATAGAAGTTTATCACATACTTTGTGTTGAAAAAGCTTTCTTCCCTTCCCAGCAAATGCAGGAAGACTTATCTGGGATTTAAGGGAAGTAGAGATTAAATCACTCAGGTCCTTCAATATATCCCTATCTTCACTGCAAAGGGAGTACTTCTGGTCTCAGGTTAGATTCCCAGCTCTAGCACCTACTCCCAACTGGCCACGTCACCCTGGCAGCAAGGTGTTTGAGACCCAGACAGGAATTCTGTGCACACACAACACAGGCACATGGATTGTAAATCTGTGTAAGCTGCAGTACAGCAGCAGAAGTTAAAGATGCACAATAGTCACAGTGAGATTTGCATTAAAACGTTTGCCTTGCACTATCCAAGAAAACACCCACTGAACTGAAGGCACACTGAACCATAAAGAATTCATCACAGAAAAAGCACATATTTTAACTTCAATAAAAATTATATCCAAGAGAAGTTACAATGTAAAATTTTATCTTACCTCTGTGCATTATTTTATGCTTTTCTCTCAGATATGTGAGTCCTTTTATTACCTAAAGAGAAAGAATTAATTTATGAAACAGAAGGGATAATCACCAGCTTTGTCTGCACAAGAATTCCACCTCAGTGCAGCGTAACAGAAACCTCAACATGTAATCACTGCAAATCAGTGTTTTGTTTTAATTCAGACCTCCAGCTCTGACTGGAAAAATAATCAGTCAACCCCTTACTAGAAGTTTTGCATGCAGAGCTCGTTGCACAGAAGATATGAAGACATAACATTGAAATTTTTTTAATGAAGTGTTAATTCTGTTCTCATCCAGAAGCATCAGCTGATAGAAAAGCAGAAAATCAAAGCAAACACAATAGAGCATGTTACTCATTCCAATGCTCTGAGCTACCGAATAACATTTACAGAGACTGCTTTTTACAAGAAAGCAACATGCTTAGAAACCTGGTAATACTTCTCTCTCCCACATCCTTCAGCCCTGAAGTGTCAGCTTCCTGGAACTGGCACTGCCACACCAAGACCCAGCCGCACCCACTTACCGCAATGCTAACTTTGCCCAGGATCTGCTCTGGGATTCTTCCAGCCTTTTTCAGCACTTGATCCAAGGAGCCACCATCCTAATAATAAATGGTTTGAATAGCCAAGCTTTAATCAAATTACACTAAAACATTTTAAATAGGACTGTAGCCTGAAGCCTAAATTTAGTGAGAAAATCATCGCATTTCACGTTTGATTTAACATTGTTATGGCACATATCTGAAAAACATAAATCATTCCCCAGCAGGAACTGGTCAGTTTTCTGTTTATTTTAAATAAACATTTGGCCAGTGACAATATCCACTCAAATAAACACTTCACACAATGATCTTCCAGACTAACATTTCCAAAGTATGGATCTGGTTAGGGAAGTACTGTCCCCAAATACCTGTCAACCAAGCAATAGGGATTTTACCTATTTCTGTAACTTTCAGTGCTGTGCAATAACATGCAGATTTTGTTACAACTGTCCCATGATACTCTCTCCCCCTCCAAAGACAGAGTGAGGACTGAAGCAGCATAGAAAGCTTTATGATCCTGAGCACAGGGATGAAAATTCATCACACTGGAAAAGACCTAGTTCTCTTTCTGAATATAATGTGCTAGTGGCATCCCGTGACTGTGGTCGAACCCAGATCCCTGTTCCTCTCCTCTCCCAGATGAGACCCTACACAAGGAAAGTTGGCCTCTGTACATCAAGGGTGGCTCTGTCAACTTCCAGGGCTGGGGGGTTGATTTGTCACTGCTCTCAAAGAGCCAAGATAGGAAGAAATGTTTTTAAAGTTTCATGGTAAGTAACAGTTTTGCTAATCTTACCAGGTTAAATGAAATGAAAGCATGAACACACACCCCCAAAGTCAAACATATTCCACTGTTGCTAAGAGCTTTTGAGAAGGAAAACTGTAAAAAAATTGATATTTATTTTTAGCAATTGATTCAACAACAGGCTTATGCCTAAGTTCTACATTCTCTAGAACATATAATCAAAGAAGAAATGAGGAGGTTATTTCTCAGATTAAAAAACCCCACCAATATCCTGATGTCCAGACCAGCATTTGGTATCTCCCTGTACTCAAGACAAAAATCCCACTTGAGAAAGTAAGTGCCTCCTGCCTTAACCTATCCTCTGGAAGTTCTCATCACCATGTATGTATGTAAAGAGAAAAGCTAGAATACAAAATTTTATTATTTGAGGACTAAAATCTGAAATTCTTAAGAGAAGGAAAGTATATAAATACTCATCTGATCATGTATTTTTGTAAAAAAAAAAAAAAAACCAACACCCACATACACCACACAATTAAAAATATTCCATCAGAAAAAATTATTCTATATTCCCTTGTCTAACCAGCCTCCATTTCTGGATGGCTGTCTCTGCTCAGACACTGATATCTTAAAGATTTTGTGCAGAAAAAAAAAAAACAAACCCTTACTCCCCCCCAGTCCCTTCCCTGAGGACTAGCTGCAGTCCTGGAACAGGCTGAATCAAATTCAATTGCCTAGTGCTGGATGGAACCTTCAGTGTCTTTCAGGAGAAGACTCCAATCCTTTTGCCTATTAAATACCTGCTGCTAAGCAAAGTTATGCATGGATTTTTATTTTATGTACCTAAAATTACCACACACACATCTTCAAGTTCCAGGCCTTTTCCACCTCCAACTTTTTGTTCATATCCATACTTATTCTTTGTAACTCAGTATTAAAAAGAATTTTGACTGGCAGTAATTAAAAGAAAGATATGCACAAAAAAAGACATTGGAGACTCATCTCATCTTTTATCCTAAGAAGACAAAACCTTCCACCTCATGATCTGCATTAGAGTCAACAGCTTAATGGCTTAATTAAGGCTACAATTTAAATAATCCTTCTCTATTTCATATCTTATTGATCATTTTATGTGTAAAACCTTGTGTCCAGTCTGACTTGGACCAGATTCAGCACTGAAACCCCAGATTTCAATACTGCCTTCTCTTAAGCTGGAGAGACGTCTTCTGTCAGATATAACATTCCCTGCTTAGAAACTTGCAAACCCTAATCCCTCCTGTTAATTTTCTCATTGACAAATAAACTTAGATTCTTTAGGCCTTTTATTCCTACAGGGAATGATATACAACCACCACCTTTCTTCTGGCATACGCTGACATACAAGCTCCTGTGCACATCTGTGATATTTAACGCGTTCTGAAACAACGCCCAGACAATAATTTTTAACATCTATTGTCCTGTTTTTCATTATTCTTTTCAATTCTGAGGACCTAACTCCTTTATAATCCCCAACAGTCATTTGTATTTTGGGGTATGCACACCTTCTATTCAACTAGCACATGCTTAAAAACTGGATCATGGTCGCTTGTTCCTAGGCAACCATCGATTTCTTCTAAAAATTTCCGTAAGAGAAGACCAGAGAAGCATTAAAACAATCACTTGTATTTTCCAGAAAAAATAAGGTTTCTCAACACAAGAAACAATTTCTTCCAGAGGGGATAAAAAAAAAAAAAAAAAGGCTTTCAGATTTATTGTAGATCATATTATTAAAAACATCTTTTACGAAGCAAGTGAGGCAAAAGAATTAACTGACCTTTAATGACAAAAAACTTAGTGTTTGGCTCCATATGGTTAGAGAAAAGCAAACAGATGTCAAGAAGAACGTGTACTTTTGTATTAAATTGAAACACAGCTAAAAGTATTTTTGGCATTAAAACATTTGTACAAGATCCTTCAAAGCTTGCTCACTTCTTGTGCACTATTTTTTGTTTGCATTTTCTGTAAATTTTGAAAGGGGCAAAAATACGGATTAATCTAAATAAGAATTAACTGAATTCTCATTATCATAGCTACTAAGGACAGCAGAGCTGGAGCATCAGAGTGATGTGGTCCTTTCTGCATAAAACCAGAACTAAACCCAAATCAGAACAGGTGCCTTCAGCATTGAATTGGGTAAATATTCTGAAACAGAACAAAACAAAAAGGACTACAGATAAAGGAGAGGCAGCTGGGAGGCTACGTTTGTACAGCTTCAGCTTCTACAAAAAAGTAGACACTGGGGAAAGGGACAAAATGGATCATACAATCCCAATTTCAGATTTACAGAGTAAATCCAAAACACAATATCTGATTCTCTGTTCATACAAAAAGGACTAAAGTTTAACTAAAGTCCTGTTTACACCCGAGGTTTGCGCCCATGGTCTGCTAACAATGTTGGACTAAGACAGGTTTGCATGTACTTACCATATGTTCCATGCAAATGCTGATTTCTCCATCACTGTAAAAAGCTCCATAAAAGCCCACTATGTATGGAGAGTTGCACTCATGCAGAACTTGCAGCTCACGAATGATTTGGTTTCGAATAGCTGGCTTGATCTCCAGGTGAATTAACTGTAAAATAACCCACTCTTCATTATTCTCTCAGTGGTAAAGGGCTATTCAGAAAGAACAGGTTGTTCAGAGAGGTTTTCAATACCTAACTGGATAAGGCCCTGGGCAGCCTGCTCTGATCTCATAACTGACTCCACTTTGAGCAGGAGGTTGGACTACTTGACCTCCTGAAGCACCTTCCAACCAGAATTATTCTAGGACTTACCTGTAAAGTAATCCATCTTTATTTCCTTAGTGGCAAAGAGAAAACCCTACAATACAGCATGAGAAAATTGAAACAGCAGCACCTATGAAAAGGTGGGATTTCCATCTTTTCTTTTCACACAATATTTCTGTCAGGAACTTTTGGTTCCAGCACATTTCTTCACTTATCTATTTTTCTGTGGGTAGTTAAGAAACTGAAGCTTTGTGTTGAAAAAACCCATGAACAAATGTCTAAAGAAAATGTGTCAAAGATTGGCTCAGAAGCAACTGATGAACAATACCTGCACAGGTGTTCGTAAAGCATTAGTGGAAGGACTGAGCTGAACATCAAATTAAAAACTCCCCAAACTGAATCTAAATCCAAAAGGGAGACTACATACAATACTTTGTTCCACTAGAGCATTTCTCTCCTGCTCTACAAGAAGTGTATTTCTTTTGTGAAAGGGAAGATTAAGACATTGTGGAAATCAATTTTTAGGCAATATATGAAAGGAAAACCGCAGTTCAGCAACCATCTCAGGTGCATCAAGTATTAATGAATCTGGGCAAAATTTCCTGTTAAACACACAGTAAAAAACACAGCAGAAAAAAATGAAATTAAACTGATTTAGTACCAGAAAGCCTCTGTAATCTGTGTATTTTGTAATTCTCACACCTCAGAAGTGGGCATTTTTCTTTGCTTTTCTCTGAACTGTCAGTGTATTGAGCACAGTTATTCTTAAAGTCAGTACATGCACATCTTCCTTTAGTTTTGCTGAAGGTGGCACTGTATACTTCTTAAGAAATACCTGAAGACTGGCAACTTATTAATTTAAAAAAAATTGTAGTCTTCATTGTAGTGTAACACTGGGATCTAGGATTTGAGCATGACCTGCATTTTAATCACCAGTACCATCCAGGGGCCCTGTTCTGGTCTGCAGCTTTGAAGGAAGATCTTAGTGCAGGCATTGCCTTTTCTATTTCATTAACCTTGTGGCCAGGAATACAGGATACTGCCACTTTTCCCCCAATTTATACCTTTCAGTAACTTTTCAGGCCTTCTCACTAGTGAGCATATATTTTCTGTGAAAGATGTGTACTCAGCTGACACAATCATATTTGTTATAATGAGGAAAAAAAAAAAGGGGATGAATGTGCCTACCCTTTAACACATGGGACACTTGTGAAAAACTGGAAAGGTTAGGGTAAGTGCAACCTTTCCTACTTTCTGAAACACTGACTTCGCTGAAAGTTGGTACTAAATAGTAATTTTTTTGGCATATCAGCATCACTTTAGAGAAAGTCACTGTATTTCAGAGATAACCTCCTTAACAAAAATCTTCCCTAAGCACCTATTTTTGAGGCACTCACCTTTCTTGCCATTATGAGACCAGAAGGCTTGTGAGATACTTTGAAGACCACACCACCATTTCCTGCTCCCAGCTCACTGATCTTCTCAAAGTCATCATCCTTCAGCTCTCCAACCTTCTGTTTCTGGGTAAGGAAAGCTTCAAGGCGCTTTCGCTGCTGTTCATCCAACTCTAGTTCTTCCAGCTTCTTCTGAAGTGCTTCCAAATTTGTCCTGTACAACAGAGGAAGACCAGCTCGATTATTAAGCTGTGTGAGCTTACCAGCAGCACTGCACGAGGAAGAGCAATAGAGCATTGCAGTCATTTAATCCACCACATTTGTGCACCTATGTACATTATCTACAATGATCCCACTTGGGCAGTCACCCCCTCGGGGAGACGTATTACTGGGACTCTCATTAGGTCATGGTTTTACCTGGCATAAAATACTGTTGTATTTTAAACATGTTTATACCCAGTTTCCCCACCTTTGACATTCTGTTCAGATTCAAGCATGTCACCTTTGACTACAGGAGTGGCTCCAGTGACTCAGCACCTATCACCAGAGCTCTCACAAATCACAGCACATCACTTCACTCCGTTTTGCATTTTCATGGATTGCATTGTAATTTCCTACAGTTTGTCTAAATGTTTTATCTGCTGCTTTTCACAGAACTACATAGCTAATGATCCACTCAGAAGCTTCTTATTTAGATATCTGTAAAAAGTTATCAGACACAGCTGAAAAAACATGCACTGAAAACATGGCTACTGGAAACACTGAAGTATTTTTTTTTCCAGTTTAACTGGGGAAAAGAGCCCAAAGTTTTTAAGCTTCCATTTTCTGTTGTTTAATGTCACATCTACTAGAAACCTAGGTTTAGCATAATTAAACAATACAAAAGAGAAATATATACCTTTAAAGAGTAGTTAAATTTGGGGCTACAGATGAAAGTTCAGTTTCCCAGATTCTTTTTTAATAATTTCAGATCCTAAGGAAATGCTTCATTCCAGTAATATGACAACTTAAAAACTCATTTAAAATTTCCCACTTCCTACTGCAACAGTAAGTTGCTGCACAAGTAAATATTTAACAGCAAATACCTGTTTCACTTAGCCAAATTTTATGCAATGCTCCCAGGGGATAGAGTGTTGCTAGGATGAAAAACTTGATTAAGAATCTACTTCTTCAGAGCATAAACTACTTCCCATTAAAAAATAATACTTAAATTTCACCAACAATCAAGAAAACTATTTCTATTCATCACTTCCTGAAGTGTCCACCTTCAAACCATGCAGTACAAAGAGACATTTTCTCAACTGATCAGCACCTTACTGGGCATTCACAGGACACAAGGCTGATTCTCCAATCTCAATTTGACTCTGTGTAAAGTTTGATCAAGGCAAATAAAAATATAAATATTCACAGCGCTTCCTTACTACCCAATCACTCTGAAACTGAGTGATTACACATTCCTACTTCTATCCATTTAAATATGTTAGACAGGACGCAATTGCAAAACAAACTTAGGAAGTGATAACGCTCAGAAGAGCTAAATAGAGGAAACAGAATGAGACCTTTGAATGAAAGCGAGTCCTGGTCAGTCTGTTATTTTGACATTTTAACAGCCCAAGCATAAGATTACCAGGCAAACCTTGTGTGCAAGTTTCACAAGCCTGGGTAAACGAAATTTGGCAATGCTGCTCAAAACCAGAACAGTCTTACACAGAAAACTGAGGTACTTACTCTACTGCAGTTATATTACCATACATCAATCTTAGTACAAAGATAATTTCATTCTGGTGCAGATACTTTATTTTCAGACTATCCTACAAAGAGAAACATACTTTTCTTCCTGTCCTCCTACCATGCTTTAAACCACTACAAGCATACTGGAATATGGCCATACAACAAATATCCTGAAGTATCCACAATGAGAAATTTTCCTGTGTAGACAAGCACGGCTTATAGGAACAGTGAAGTTAATCTGACTTACAGACTGTTTTAAAGATGAGCCACTAAAAGTCAGACACACTTCTGAAATCTAATATCTAAAATGCAAAACAGAAAGCAGATTAATCACTGGATTATTCCAGCCCCCTCTCAAATGTGCCCATTACAGCAAACAAATCCTACAATAAGCTCTGGAACAATGAATGCTGGATGGTAACTCTGTATTTTACCCTAGATGACTGTTAGGAGAAGACTGAACCCCTGTTTTTTGAGGCCCCAGAGACAAGCCCTGCCAGCACAGCAGTGATATGTGCCCCACCTCAGACTGCCTGCGGTCAGCGAGGAGGTGAAGTGCTCTGGGTGGTGACTTGCAATGTGCTGCTGGCCTGCTCATGTGCTCCACTCCTGTAGCAGGCTTGAGCAGCAGCCAGCTTTCTACACACACACCTAACAGATACATAAAATCAGACATTTTTTATTGAGCAGTATGTTAAATATTGGTGTTTTTTAGGAAAGGCAGATTGTTTCTTATTTTGTAAAAACCTACACAACTATCAGAAACAAAGAACAGAGATCCCTGATATTTTGGGGGCTACCTACCAAGACAGTACCCTTCAAATATTTCTTTATTTTAGAAGGGGAGCAACTTTATTTTTAATGACTGAACATGAACGATAAATTTTTTATAGTGCCTTTTACCTGGTTTTACTCTGCACTTCTGTCAAAATCATGGCTGCTGAGACAATTATAGCCTACAAAACATATTAAATTAATGAGGTAGTTTTATTTGGCATGACTTTTGCAGGGACAGATCTATCATTCTGTACCACTGCTTTAGAGAAGTCAAGACCACAAAGGCAAAAGCTCAGCATCCACTACCTGGATATCTCTTTCAAAAGAAGCCAAGACAATTTAGAGTATTCCAAAAGAATCTAAAGAAATATCCAAATATATAGGATCAGATTTTCAGAGGAGCTCAGCAAGCAACACCTTTAGCACTCTCTGAAGTCTGCATATGAACTGAATGCCAAAATGGAACCAAACTCCCCCCTCAAAAATCTGACCTTAACAGGAAATCTCAGTTTCCTTTGAAAAACCCTGTTCTGGTAAGCCAGCGCAACAAATGATCCTTATACATAAGTTTTGAGAAGGAACTTGCTGTCATTTTAGGGATTACTGAAGAAGGCAGGGCTGCTTATTTGGAAAAATAAAGGAACTGGAGACACAGAAAAACGATTCAACAAGGCTTTCCTTGCTTTGCTTGGAGACAATGCTTGAGCACATGACTTGGAGCAGACAAAATGCTACTGTGAGGAAACAAAACACTCGGTCACACTGATGCTTTAGTAACAAAAAAAATTTCTAGGCAAGCATTTATCACACCTATGTTAGTCTAACATACACCTGTATGAAGTTTGGGGGTTTTTTTTTGTTTACATTGCTCCTTTCAATCTCAATAAACTTGGTATTTACTTAAAATAGTCATTCCCTTGCTTGAAAGTATAAATGACTGTTGGGGTCCTTGCTCAAACACCACCCAGAAGGTTCCAAATGCACTCATAGATGGGAAAGTATTAGTTCCATGAATCTCAGCACATCAAGTTTCTCCATCTAGAATGACCAACAGCAAAATCACCAGAATGTTCTAAGCTCTAATGGTAAAACTTTTGTTACTTGCAGTGATATGCAAGACAATGGCAGCAAAATTCTCAAGTCTCACTTGAATTTTTCAGGACCAATTCTCCAGCTGTAAATTAATCTGAAGACTTTTTGTGAAAGATATCAACCCAATAAATGCATTGGCAGAATTATCATTCAGAACATAACTATAAGTAACATGTTCAGTGATTTTTATGATAATTGACATCACAAGACAACTGATTTTTTTTCCATTCTTCTCCTTTACTTGAAGCACTAAATAAGAATCAGTTTAAAATGTAAATAATTATTTTTTTAAAAAAGTATTTGTGTCATCACAATTGGTGGTGGTAATGTATTCTCAGTACTTCTAGGAGGCAGGACTTCAGTAGTTTCAGTTTTGAACTGAAATTATTTTTAAAATACTATCCCCTGACCGGTAACTACAAGTGTTACCTGGACCCTCACCATCTAGAAGCATCACAGCCAAGTTTCAGAGCAAAGCATGATAAGAAACAGGTGGGTAAGCGAAGAAGTTTTACAAATTAAATTAAATCAACACATACAAAATACAGAAGAGGGAATATTTAAGTCAGTCCATCACTAGGACATCATGAAAATGTCAAGGCAGCTTTGGTAGCTGAAAGTATCAGCACGCTACTGTGCTAATATCTGCCTCCAGAAGGAGCACTAGTTGTTACTTAATCTTATATAAAACTTTTATTCAGAGACAAAGATTCTTATTAAAATTCATCACCATTACCTGCTGCAGTCTTGGAGTTGTTTTTCCACTGTCAAAGTGCTACGCCTTTGCCAGAGTTCCATCAAAGCAGGAAATCATCCAATCACCTCAGTGCTCCACTGTTCTGACCGCTAACGCAATAGGTTATCATTTAATTTATTGCTATCCCTTTTAAAGCCAAGCCCATGCTAAACACACTGCACTGGGGAAAGAATCCAGCTCTCCTAATGGGATCAGCCTAATGAAGCCGCAGGGAGGTCAGCGCCCCCTTCCCCGCTCCTTAAAGCCACAGCCTCATGTCCCAGCACACTCAATAGGGGCATTCTTGCCTCAGCTGCTGGACTTCAGATAGAATCATTACAAAATCCCTCTCTTCCAGACTAAATTAAAAGCTTAAAACAAACAACAAACCGAAACACACTCAGGGAAAGTTTCTGGGGTAGGTGTCTGTCTGTTCCCCCACTCCAAGCCGAGCACTGGGTACCGGGAGCTCTGGAGGGGGAAATATCTCAGCTCACATTTGGTCAGGTAGGATCCTTCCTATGGAGACAACATTACTTCTTCCTTTTTGTGCTCACGGAAGTATGTCAACAGGGCAGTGTCCTCCTCAGTCACACGGCACTGCTGCAACCTCAAACGTTTAAAAAAAGAACGCAGAACAGAGCTTAATCAGCCTCCCACCAAATACACACAACCACACCCCAGCTCCCCACAGAACAATGACCCTCTGAAGTGCACAGAGAAACTTCACATCCATCACCATCCACTTACACTTTGCAAAATCACCAGTTTAGGGGATTTTTTCAATTTAACAGGTCACTTTTTGAGCCTATCATACGGTTCCCTTAAGATTTGTTTGTAGGCTTTTTCAGAATAACTTTTCTTCTTCAACACCACAATTTACAACCACCATAAGCATGTCCATACGACAAGAGGTGGGCACTGTAGGTAAATATTAGTGAATTAGAAGATACTGAGCAAACCCTTATTTCCTATGGGCAGGTTGGGCAGGGAAGAAGGAACAACACATTCTGCAGAGTGCTCTAACCCTATAGACAAAGATGGGCAGAAGGCAAGAAGATAATTCTCTGTTCATGCTGTCAGGTGGCACTCCTGGAAGAGATGCATTAACATTTTAGAGCATACTGGCTCTCTCTGAACAAGTAATAAGAAGCAAAACACTGCCTTTAATCTGCTAACACATAACATTGTAAATAACTAAAATAAATCCTTATTCTTAATTCATATTAAGAACACTCCAAATCCTTGTGAATTTTTTAAATTCACATTAGCACTAAGTTAATGATACACTCATCCCTAAAAACTACATTAAAGCTGTACTCAACCCCTGAAGTCTACTTCAGAGAGAGAAGAAAAAAAAGTGGCAGAGGCAAAAAAAGCTTGACAGTCTTTAACAGTAATTTGTCAAATAGATGTTCAAAGTTATTACTATCAGTTTTGCAAGCTGAACAATTAGTATGAGTGAAAGCATAACGAAGTACATTCGCTTGCAGATCTTCTGTCACATGAGGATACAGGCTTGGGGGCTGTTTTCCAGAATAGTAACAGCAATGCTTTCCCCAAGCCCACACAACTGTCAGTTTAAAGAAGAAAGTAGGCAGCTCACTACATAATTTCCATGAGCAGCCTCAATCAGGGAACTGAAATGAAGCATTAGGAACATGAAGACATTCTGTGGTTTTGAAAAGACAGACGACTATTTTGCATGAGGGTGCCAAACCCAGGCAATAAGACAAATTCTTATTGAACTTTTCCTTTAACAAAGAACAGTTCACAGAATAACATGGAAGATAGAGGCCATTCCAGTAGCCTCACAGGTGACTGCACAAGTCTCTCTGTCAAGGCTAGCTCCAGTGTAGCCTCGTAAAACCTGCAGTTAAAACAACAACTCAAAAAGATCCAAACTCTCTGTAAGTGCAAAAGAGTCTCATTTTGGAAAAAATCCACTATTTCTCAACACCTGCTTATCATAATTTCTTGTGATATTTTAGAGCTTCTTCATAAATTACCCATACCTTTAGGTGGGATATCTGATTGCCCAATACAACTGCTCATTTCTAGCATGAATTTTAACAACTGAAAATACACTCCACCTTCACGATGCAAAGACATGGCAGAGCATATTTTGAAGTTTAATAATGCCAGAAAAAAAATTATCCAGTAAGAGGCAGACAACTGGATTAAAATCTATTTCTTCATAAAAGGTATGTATTAGAAAAAGCATTGTTCTGTCCAAAAAAGTATCCTGCTCCACTAATTCAATGAATTCTCATTTTTTCTAAGACTGAAAGGCACCTATTTTAGAGAAGAAAATCTGCAGTACGACTTCAACTCTGCTTGCTGAGTCTCCAACCAAAGAGGCAATTTAACTTGATAAACCCCTAATAGGCTGAGCTCGTGGGTAGGAATCTTTGCTTTAAGCTTCCTCTCGCTCTTTCTTTAGCCTAATCACTATCCCATTACACATTCCAGACTATTTTTTCTTAAATAAGCCAAAGCACATCAAATAACACTTGACTTGGATGTCAGAGTTCAGTACAGAGAGCGAAGCCGCAAACGTGAGCAGTGGCACAAGTGCACAGGTATCAGATTTGGGCTCTGGGTGTCTCTCTTCCTTCCAGATTATTTCTGTGGCTGTTCCCAGCCACACTGGAGTCACAGCCCTTTATCCCAAGCGGCAGCAGGAGCTGCCAGCAAGGCTCCAGCATCCCCAGCAAGGCTCAGCATCCTGTCTGTTTATTGCTAAGCAAGGCAACTGGTGGTTTGGGGTTTTATTCCCTCAGTTAAAAGGCTTCCTCAGGAATTACTGTAGTGTTGAATTCAAACTTCATCACAAATAAACTGTGGCAACTCAAATTAAGAAGTTCAAGAACCAAACCTGCAGAACCAGACATCCAAGTCCTCCATCTGTGCACCCACCACTGATTTTTCCTAGCCAGCACCACAGACAACCAGAACAGAAGAACCAGAGGGCAATTAACACTTCCTTATAAACAGAAAAGGGAACTTATTTATGTTATTTAAAAAACACAACACAGAGGATAAACAGAAGTTTTACACAAGTCCTGCTTTTCAACTGTTTCATGTCTCTGAATTTTGGAGTTAAATTTAATGAAAAAACAAGGGATAAATATGTGTAATAGTAATGGTAACTGTATCTTCACAACTCCCTTATGGGGCAGACATGCAGCCTTTGAGAGATACCACAATAACAAAAAAGATGAAGTTACAATATCACTTTACATGGCCCCTGAAAAAGTAGACTGGAAAAGAAAATCACCAGAATATGGAGATGAAAAGAGAAGGAAAACCCTGTAACTGGGATTCAGAAAAAGCCATGGATGGAGGGTTTAGATCACTGCCTATATTTCAAACGGAAGGACTGCAAGAAGACAGAACATTTGCCAGCATAGCCATGTAGTGCAAGAAATTGGTGACTTTTACCTAATGTATGTATAAACTGTACCAATACATACAGAAATTCATACATGTACACACATCTATATATAGACAAGATTTTTTCCCCAAAAAAATGCACTCTGCAATTGTTATATTTGCTACATTAAATCTGCTGACTCATCTTCTCACCACACTGAAAAAAGTTCTAGAAAAGCACAGAACAATGCTGAGTTGTAAAAAACACAGAAAGAAGGAAGAGTTGTCAGCAAGCTTCAATGGTTTGTTTTAACAACCTCTAAGTAGATATTTAAGAAGATGCTCGTTCACCCAGGGAATCACACACTGCTGGAATGTAAAGTAAAAAATCTGCTTCCACTACTACTCCTTCTGCATGTGTGACCCAGGCATGACACCACTTAACACATCCTTCTGCTGGGTGCCCTTCAGGTGGCCGAATCCAGGTGAAATTCCAGATCCTCAGCTGTCAGGAGGCAGAAGTTCTGCTGGAATTCGCTCTCCTCCTGTTCAGACAGGACTCAGGATGACAACAGCTTCTCAACAGATGTTTGCAAAGAGATCCTGAGCAGTGAGTTAGTCTTTCCCACTTGTTCAATTCCTGTGGGCGCTAACTGGCAGAGAGCCTTCCACATTAATTCTGAAAGTATAAATCAAGAATTTGTCCAAGTACTACTGAACATATATCAAATCAGAAATCTGGTTAGGAATTTCTATCAATATCTTCCTAAGTCTTCAGCAAAAAAAAAAAATTCCGCTGCTTCCTTTAAAGAAATTAAAATCAAAAAGTCTTTGGAAGAAAGAACTTGCTTTCCAAAAATTTGACAAGTTGGAAGCCCATGTTGCCAACTAACATTGGTTCCTCAAAGAGACATTTTTGTGTTTTGGCAGTGGCATCTGTGCACTTTATAAAGCCTGGGCAATCCGCAGGACAATGCTGGGAGAACAAATGCAGCTGTAAGGAGAGTGGCACAGGCAAGAAGTCACAGAGGGGAGAAGCTTTTTACTGAAAAATTTAGAACTTAATCATTTAAAGGGAACATGCAGATTTACCATACATAAAATGAACCGAGGAAGGAATTTTATTTCAGAATGTTTGTCCTGTATCTATCGAAATATTTATTCAATACCCACTCGACAGGCTGATGGATTTCCTATCTCACAGAAATTCTCCAGTTTTCATGTTGGTTTGTTTCCTTTCTTTTAAGCTACTACTAAAGCAAAGACCCTTTGCACATATTAGCAACAGTAGCACTGTTGATAGGCCATATAAATAATTCAACTACACATTGGGTTTATGTAGTCCCTTTTAATCCTTTCTGCTTTTTTAAAGTATTTTTTGCTAGTCGATAACACTGGAAGGTCTCAGAGCTCATCCATCCCTCCAGAGACAGAGACCTGAGACTATTCAATTAAAAGATGTGCTACTCAGAAATTGTTGTAATTACTGAATTTCAATATATCTCAATAGCATCTCTCAGTCCTTGAGTATACTGTCACTTAATCCTCCAAAAGCTTGGGCTCCTGCCAAAGGAGGTGGCTCTGCCTCATTCTGCCCCCGGCCATTCGTACCAAGTAACCGATTCAGATAACAGACCCATTTAAAAACTAACCAAAACACACTGCACATTTCCAGTCACATTATTCCCCCAATGTAGCTACATCAACGCTGCTGCACACACAAGAGGACAGCCCTCCAAAAACTGATCTGGACTTCTTTGTGGGGTTAAGTTCTCAGTCAGATCAGCACGCACATCACACCTCAAAGAGCTGATACAAGAAAAGTAGCATCAGGAAGACACAGGCAGAGCAAGGAGAGGACTTCACAAGGAGAGATGCACACGCTTAACTGTGGAACCACTCCTTTGGAGGCATCTATAGAACTGGTTCTGGAAGGGACAGAAAAGGAACCACAAAGAGTGGCTGGATTAATATTTACAGCCTGTGCTTGCCTAACCTTTCACCTCACTGGAATGCAACATTTATTTTTATACCCAGTAACTAGTAATTCATTTAACACTCCTAAACAGGTACAGGCTTTTTGAAAAAAGACATCATCATAGTAACTAAAGGATGCCTCCATTAATGTCACCATGCTTAAATACAAGTGTAAATACATAACAAGACTTGGTATTTACTGTTCCCTCAGTAGTAAGCATCTTAAAGCCTTTCCTGTGACCACAATCGTAAACTAAAAGCTGCCTATCAAATAAGAAGAGCACAAGTCAGCTTGCCACTTGCAATAATTTCTCTACTAGTTGTGTACACTTACTTAGCTGTCAATTTTTTCCTGCACACGCATCCAGAAATAATGTGAAAAGTTAGTAAGGTGCTGCAGGCTCCTACTTTCCACTATTTTATTATAACAGATCATATTAGCTTCTTAAGTATTATTAAAATGCTATCTCTAACTCAGTGAAGGACTATGCTGGGCTCGTACACATTAAAACATGCTCAAAGCATTCTCTTTAAATCTAAATTTGGAACATTTAGTGAGTAACAAAAAGCTCACAGTTTTCTTAGAATTATCTAGTACTTCTAATTGCATGCCTAAAACGCATTCTCATACCACATGTATTTGTAAGCTTGGTTAATCCTTCATTAGAAGGAGACAAAAAAAGAGAACCTTTGATTATTTTTTTTCTTAAAAATATTTACAAGCTTGTAGTAATTCCATGTACATATTTAATGCAACTGCAATCCAGCCCAAAGAGTCATAAAATTCCAGGACCTAATCTTCCAGAACACTACACGCACACACACTGAGCTCCCACGAAGTCAAAGGAATTGCATTCCTCCTCAGAGAACTTGTGATTTTAAAACCAAAGACAAAAATCCCCCAGGACAAAGGCAGAAGTGACCCAGTGAGCATTAAGATTAACCACTCTGTGAAAAATCTTCCTTCTGTTTCATCTAAACTCACATCCAAGAAAACCAACAAAGAAATTACTCCATGGAGGACTAACCCTCTTGAAACAAGGTCTGCTGGGAAACAGACCACTGATTCTGCTGCTCCCCTTATGCCACTCCATTTTACAAGGCAAACAAAGAACAAAAAACCCAAAAGAACTCCAAATCTCCACTACAGATGACAGGAGATCATCTGCCTTCCTACTCCTACAAAGTCCAAATTGACATTCCCTTGAGAAAGTTGCTGAGAAACATGAAAATTGCAAGAGGCATAGTAAGAAACTATTCATTTTGCAAACTGTAAGATAAATTGAAATTCAAACCAGTTTCACATAATTCCTGAATTCTTTGACTGTCAAATTCAGGCAGTTGTATTCAGAGGTCATGTCAGCTATTCAGGGACTTCCTTAAATGCAATTTAAGCAGAACATACAGCAAGAAACAACAAAAAAAAAGCTGTCAAGATAATATTGCAGTCCTTACCCCATGACTGGAATTTGCCAGTCACCTCTTTCTACAGAACACCTCTTTGTTTTGAATGGTTCTAAGGCACAGATGTACCATTAATCAAGACTATTTTTTAAAAAAAAAAAAAAGTGAGAACCAAGAACTGCTCATCATAGGTGTAAGGACCAACAACAGCAGCATCATGCCTGATGACCTGTTTACACCCACAGTTGTCTTCACACCCTCTTTCAGGCCATGCCCTCATATTAAGATTTGCTTTGCCCTGTCCTCCCAGAGAAGAGATCACAGCATAGGCTTGATGTGGGAAATACCAGTTATCGCCCAAACACATACATAGTTCACCTATTTTGAAATTCTTTAAACAGATAAAAAAAAAAGACTTCAATCCCAACCACCTTTTCAATGTAAATGATTATACAACATCAAAAAGTCGCTCAAAAAACTTGGTTTCATATTGCTATTTTCTCAAAGTCCCAGGCACTTCTGGAAGGTTCAAGTTATAATAGCAGAGAGAGAGAAGTTGTCTTTATTCAGTCCAGGTAAAAAATAAGGCTTCAGAGCACTTAGTTTGAAGACATATCCAAATGTAACTGATATACAGGAAAAGCAATCAGAAAGTATCTCTTCTGTAATTAGAAGTTTTAAGCTGGACAAACACTAACACACATTCTTAACAGCAGCAGTAATCTCTTCCATGACACACAAATGTACTAAAAAATAACTATACCTCGCATCTGGTGGCTCACTGGATTGTTGTGCTCTGTGGCAAAATCTCTGGCATTGACTATTTCACTTTTTTTCAAATAAGCACTTTTAAAATAGGCTGTGAATATAGTCTACATTATATGACAAGACATTCCATCTCATTACACAATTCAGAAACTCAAGGCATAGGTTCAATAACTTTTTTTCTACAGTATACTTCTGGATATTGACATTTTAACTAATAAACTTCAAGGAGCTTCCCTGAGATCAGTGGAATACTTCAAAACTCATTATGCAGTCTAACTTAGACACAAGAGGTTCTGATGAATAAAAGAGTAACGATTTATTTTAAAAAAATATTAAAGGATTGTAACTCCAGAACTGCTGCATTCTGCACCACGTCAGGTGTAAGCACTTTAAGTAACTTAATTACGTTTAGATATTGGGTTTGTATTTTAAAAAATGATCAAGCATCTGTTTGGATCTCATTAAATATCAATTTTAGCCAAAGCAGTTAAAAAATCAGTAAGAATTTGATGTGCCCATAATGCATTAATAGCATCAGCTGTTTATGTGTTTGTTGATGAGCCATTGTAAGACTTAATGTGCCAAAGAAGTGAGCAGAGAGCAGAGCTGGGAACAATGAGGTGCCCCTGTTCTGTTCTGCCATGTGGGGGAACAGTTAAGTGGGTGTTTAATGCTATGTTTTCACCCAGGGGAAAAAAAAAACAAACCAACCTAAAACCCACAACAAAACCCAAACACCTAAGATACTTACCTCAAAATAAAATCCTAATTAAGCCAAGACAGTGGAACTTCTGTTCAGCATGGTCTGTACCAGCCAGTTAAGGCGACTGTAGTGGTATTTAGAAGACTACCTACAGCAAGCTAAAAACTAGCTGTACCTTGTCTTCACTGGCATTTTACATCAAATTAACTCTCATTATAAAGATGATCCTTTCTTCTGATTACTTTTTTGAAAAGATGCAATTAAAGAATGACATGGAGGAACTTTCTCTTCATATAAACAAAAAAATTAGTCTAAAAAAGTGTCATTATCTTGAAAGGTCCTCTCCTGCTTCTTCACAGAGCTTCTACTTCATGTTTTAGATTTAGTTCAGATTTAGAGAAACAAATTGGGTGACAACTGTTATATATTCAAAGGAAGACAGAAGTTTGAAAGAAACAGAAAGCAGAGATTTTGTTCTTGTTTCTTTTGGCTATTAGGACAGGAAACTCTCCCTGCAAGTTCAGTCCAAAAACAAGTATCCCTTTTATTAGTTTTCTTCCAGGTTTGTTTGTTTTTTTTCCCCTGTTTTCTCTGCACAGGTATAACCGTGCAGCTCCACAAGAACCAGAATGAAATTAAACCTGCAGCTGGCCAATGTCATCCTGGTTTCATTCTGATGATCTGAAGCAATACAGAGCCCAAAAACAGCAGCACAGGTTCAACTCTCTGTGCAACTTTAGCAGGAAGTGTCAAAAATAGAAGTGAAGCTCAGAGAATAGGAAAAATCTTTTATTAAGTTGTCTCTGCTGTCCAGCTAGGGATCTGGAAAGCCATGGAGAAAACCAGAGCATCCTGTACAAATAATAAAAAGTAATTGCTACAAAAAGCAAGCTACAAGTAACTAAAACCACTGTCAGAGAAATCACTGTGAAATTTCATTATGTTCAGTATACATACACTTAAATTGCAAGTACCCTAACTCTCCTTTATACTATCTTGCCAGGGAAAAGTAAGAGTCATGAAGCTGAGAAGCA
>NW_008627095.1:0-2677 GCF_000691845.1 Merops nubicus | reverse complement strand
CTCTTTCAAGCCCTACACCTCACAGTACAAGCTTTTTCTTACTCTAGTCGATGAGTTCCCATTGCCAAATAAGGATGAAGACAGGGGACAAGAGAGGAATGGAAAGCATGACATCCTGCAACATCCAGCCCCTTCTTCTTTCATTTCCTCCCTTTCCCCTTCCTTTCTGCCAGGAAGTATCATATGTACTCACTCCTGAAAGTATTAAGCTCCAATATTTTAAACCTAGCAAGAGATTGTGGGGGGTCAAATACTCAGAGTATGTTACAGAGCCTTCTACCTCTGCCAGCTACAAAGTTTCTGAATTCCAACATACAACAGATGGCCAATATATATTCGTTTGGTTTTGTGCCAACGTTGCCTTTGGGCCTAAATAACTTCCTTCCTGCTGGATGTTTAGGTCTTTCCTGCACTTACAGACAGCAATCTTATCACCTCGCTCTGAATCTTCATTTTGCACAGCTAAGTAACTTGAGCTCTCCTCATTCCTCCTCTTGAGAGGTTCTCTCCCCTTAAAAAGAACAGGGAAGCATCCAAGATCATTTGCAAAGTGACAGGTTTGTATATGGTGGAGGCAAATGGGTAACTGGACACTCACGGAGCCAAAATTCCAGGATGGCAGGAACAGAGCTTTAGAAAGTGTTAATATGGTAGCCCACAGGCACGTGGCATTCTTGAAATGCTTGACAGTGTATACAGGCTGACAAACACCTCCACTGTTGATTTCAGGCAGTAACCAAAGGAGGAAAAAAAGCACGGAGCAGGAAAGGAAAAAAAAGAAACCATCTCACAGATGAAGGAAATAAAACCAAAACAGTTTTCAATTTAATTCCAAAAACATTTCCAGACTCTGATGCAACTATTCGTTGCTATTTGAAATCTTTCACAATGCTGAGTTAATATTAGCAGGATGAGGGGATATTTCCATGACTGATTAATTAATTCTGGCTGTTTATAGGACAACAGGTTGCTGGATTTACTTTCACTAAGCTGCTACTTTTAAAAATCCTCCATACACCTCTAAGCCTGGCAAAAGCTGGCTATAAGGTCTTTTATATGACAGAGAGCAGAAGTCTGGGAGACACACATACCAAATAAATCACCACACAAACCAGAAAATGAGGCAAGATAGCTCATCAGTGTAAACAAGACTCAACACTCCTGTGAGTCTCCAAAGGTTTTCAACAAGCAGATGAGTATCAGACATGTAAAAGCAATTTAAAATCAGTCATGTTTCTTAAGTGATGAAATACTGTATTTAATATATTGCATATCTGGCAATTTAACTTCAGGTACTAAAATCAGCAAGTGATAAGTATATCAGAGTTATTCTAGAAAACAAGATTAATATACAATGGGGATCTCTGAAAACGAATTCTAGATATCTCCAACTACCCTGAAGAAAACCAACTGAAAAGTTCTACACTGGCAAATATAAAAAGAATATTTTCTCCCTACTAACCCAGAACAAAACCTGCATAATAGTCGGATCCTACTGCTTAGATACAAGCAGTATCTCCTGCCAAAGAGCAGTTTTTGAATAGTTCAGCTCTCAGTTAATCACCAAAAGGGTTTGCTAGAAATGTCACAGCTGGAGCTGCTGGGTGCTGAATTTTATTCTTCAGGTGTTTGGGTAGTTAAATGAGATCTGAGCCTGTCTGTGGCAACAACAATACACGCAGAGCACTGGTAAAGCCCAGGACCCGAAGGTCTCGCTGCAATGCTGTCTCACACAGCCTCTGCCAGGGTGGCACACGGGCATCTCAGAGCTCACGTTACACAGCCGAGGGTATACGGAACCGACCATACAGGGACAGCAATCTGCCTTTCCAAAACGCATCTTTGCTTCGAGGCTCAGTTCAGAGCTCACCCATCACTTTCCTCTAAAAATTAAGCGTCGAACACAGACCTGTTAACCCCACAGACGAACCTTTCGCAACACTTCACTACTTGAGGGTGCTGGCACCGCACCTGCGGAACCGCAGCCACCACACGCCCAGATCCGTACAGCTCGATCCAGGCACCACAAGCAACACGCAATAATCCAGCGGTCACTCTCTTGACCCCTCCTGGAAGCGCACCCACGATGACTTCAGACCTACCTTGCACACCTTTACACAGCGGGGGGTTTGTATTACACACCAGAAATCGCTTCTCCAAGCACTTGCTGACAGACAACGCACAACATGCTAATTACTGAGACAGATTTACTGAAACTAGCGTCAGGCTGTTATAAAGCTAAGTCTGAAGGAAAAAAAAAAAGCACTAAAATACCTTTTCTCTGAATTTGTAACTTTCAGTATAGTTCCTCACACACACGCGTTTATGAACTCTGCTATTGGAAATGTATAATTTGGCACTTACTAGGCAATTATATAACCTGGGGATTCAGAGGATATCATTACAGACTACGAGAAGAGAGTTGCACAAGTTTTGCTCCTTTTTCCCCCGCTTATTTACCTCGCACATCTGACAGAAGTTTGCTCGTTGCCGAAGACACCTTTTTTGAAGACCCCAGCCACTTATCGCACTGAGGAGACTCTGAGCAACTATCACCGAGGGGGAACGCGCCCCCAGGAATCAATAATTTTGATTTTTCTGGAAACCAGGCCGTGCCGGCTTAAAGCGAGATGGCTTAAGGTGAAGCCCACCGCCTCGGGTACGCGCTCGGCCCGGC
>NW_008627094.1:0-41295 GCF_000691845.1 Merops nubicus | reverse complement strand
CAGCCCCCGTGCAGCGGCGCGTCCGGCCGGGGGCGCAGAGCCGCTCACACGGGCCAGGGACGTCCCTGCTGGACGGCAGAGGACGTCAGCCATCGCGCCAAGAAGTGAACTCCCAAACTTCCCATTCCCAGGAGACGCTGTGGGGAGGTGACAGCACATTCTTCTTTGATCAATCATCAAGCACAGAGGAAGGGAGCGAATGGAGCAGAATAACACCACCTCAACGCACACCAGAGAGGGCAGCTCACACCAGCAGTCTCCCATGGCCTATGCATCTCCGTTTCATAGCTTTTGGGGGACTCTGGTCCATCAGTTTTTCTCTGTACTTTGAGTCTGAGTCTCAGCATTGTGACACTCCCTTCCCTCCAAGGTGTACATCCTCACCCAAACCCTCCAGACACGCTAGCTGGTGAGACAACCTGGACTGGTTCTTTGTCCCTCTGAGGAAACTTTTTATTTCCCCTGTTCCAAAGCATTTCCATGGCACCACTCTAGCAACCAGAGCTTCCAGCCTCAGAGCAACACACATTTACTCCGGTGACAGTGATCCTTCCCACACCCACTGACCGCTGAATGCTCCATCTTCTGCAGGAAACCCTGAAATAGGTTCTTGCATCCAGTAGTCACATCTGATTCTCATCCAAATTTTGCCATTTCCTCCTTGGGACAGCACTGGCTCTTAATGATCTTTTCTTTGTCCTTCCCATTCTTCTAGCATTACTCACATGCAAGCTGAAGGACATCTACAACCTCTACCATGTAAGCATCCTGCAGTCCTTGTAACAGTTTTAACCACAATGATTTCTTACCTCACGAGGAAGCGTGAATTTATAAAGAACATACCAGAATGTCTCTCTGGGGTATAATTTTGCTTATTAATTACCTTAGAACTAGATAGCACCAATGAGGCTGAACTGAAACATCCCCCTTGTCCTGTAACAGGAAATCCTCCCCTGGCTGACAGCTGAAGCTATTGCTGAAGTCAGATAAGATGGTATCAATCTCTTCTGCTCCTTTTGGTGGGAACTGACGTCAAGATGTGAGCCAAGGGAGCCTTTTCCCAGGTGAAGCAGCACAATTACGCTACGTACTCTGAGGATGCTTGGTGGAGGTGCTTATGGACTAAACTATTTTTCTATCTGCAGGCAGAAAGGACTTGGGAGATGTTCCTGTTGCCTCCCTGTATTCCAAGGGAAAACCTTCCTTTTCCACCTTCTTCCTTATTTGGAAAGATAGACAGAGTGGGAGCTGCCAGATGGGAAAACACAAGGGAAACACAAAAGCATAAAATAGGATAGCACATAAGACTAACATATGGGAGAAAGAAAACATACTTTTTCCATAGTGTGGTGTGATCTTGGCCAAATAAGCATAGCAGGACTTGTGCAGGTTCATAACCTGCTTCAATAAACAACAGACTTTGCTCCAGAAGAGAAAATGTCCCTAATAATTAACTTTCAAGTTGCTCTGTGGGATTTTCTGATGATCCCTTGCTGCCATTTGGCATCTCTGCATGGGACTTTTGGGGCCTGACTCACATCTTGTTATATACCATTTCTTTACGCCACTATAATTTAATCGACTCCAATAAACTTACTCAGGATTTACATCACCCCCAGCAAGAAAAGAGTTGAGCCCTCCATCAGTTCCTCATTCTTAAGCAAAGCTTATTTTTTAATTTGGCTAAATTATGTTCAGCACAGTTTCTCTATTAGAAATCGAGATGTAAGGAAAGCTAACACAAAGTATTTTTTTTTTTATTATAGGGAAAGGAACTGATTAAAGACATTTTTATGATGTTCTCTGAAATATGAAGCCTATGAACACTGGACAAGAAAGACATGCACAAATCCAATTATTTACATGCATGCACAAACCCCTGCTTTTCCACACATACAGAGCCAGTGCGGTTTCAAACTCTTCTATGCTTAAATATTTTACTCCCTTTTACTTTTTACCCAGGGTTCACGTGAATTTGCTTTTCTCCTTGCATTTAATGCTCTTTGAAAAAAAAACAAAAAAACCCCAACCAACCAACAACAACAACAAAAAACACACACACACAAAAAAAAACCCACACAAAAACAAAAACAAAACAAACAAACAAAAAAAAAACCAAACCCAACGTGTCAAAAAAACATCATTTAAAAGAAAGCACTGACCTTTCCACAGCGTAGGGGAGAACAGCAGGGATGCTGCAAAAGCACTAGCCAGCAGAGATGCTCTGCCTGCTCCATGACATCTCTGCACACCCCCTGAGGTAAGGTCATCCCCAGCCAGCAGGACCCTTCCCAAAGTGCCATTCCCCAGCCCAGATTTCCCTGGGAAGGGGCCAGCTGAGCACACATGGAGCTGGGCACAGCCAGCAGCAGGCTCTGCAGAGCCAGCAAAGCGACCGACACCTGAAGCTGGCCCAGCAGGAACTCCATGCCTCATACAGCTCTTCCTGCCTGGGGAGGATTAAAATCCTAAAGACTGCAAAGCATTCAGAAAAGGGTGCATTCAGTCTCTAGAAGACCAGGTGCTCATTTCTGCTACAAATTTGACCTGACCTCTGAGAAGACAGCTACTAAGTGGCATGGCCGCTTGGCCCCCAACGCCACCTTCATGCATGGAGCAAGTGCCCTGCACAGACTAGATTTAAACTTGCTCGATTTTGCTGCAATCAGACTCAAGCTTAGACCGAGAGACTGGGAACAAGCTCCTGGATTTTCTCCCTAGCTCAGTTGTTTATGCATTTTCTGCCTCATGTCTCCAAAAAGAGTAACCAAATTCAAGTGCACTTGCACAGGAGTTATGAATAGGAATAATGCCTTAAGCAGCTGCTAGTCCTTCAATTCTTCGAGGATTATGAGGCTCACCTCAGTGATCTTTGCTTTAACCCCCCCCCCCCCAATAAACCAGCTGTGCGTTACCCTCCCCATTTATGGTCACTGACACTTCTGGGGTAGTGTTTAGATCTAAACCCAGGTTGTATAAACAGCACAAGGCAGGCTGCATTGTGATTTCTTTCATGCACACAAGCCCCGGCTTCTTTTTCTGTTTTATAAAAAAGGCCCTCCATTATTTGGTCCTTATTTGCTTTGCAAATGAGAAGGCAAGGCACTTTAAATAAGGAGATCTGCACTGGAAAAGATTAAGAAGGCTAATTTCAAAAGCACAAAGGCCACTTATTCATCCAAGACCCACAGTAAAGGGACAGAAGTCGGGAGAGGAAGAAACCAAGAAAATTCAGGAACTGAACTTGTACCTAAGAGCTGCCACTGCTGGTCCCGCCTGTCCCCAGCTCGGCTGCTGTTCCCCTTCACTGGATCTGCTGAAACAGCACTTGAGAGCTGTGTGATGCGAGGCCTGCAGCCTGTTCTCAAAACGATGGTTGATGCCTACAGACGACATCATCCTCTGATGACAGAGCCCGATCCACCACCAGGGACATCCCAGAGCTTCCTCTTTTGCTCCAGAAACAAACTGGTAGTCTGTTTCTGAAAAATGTGGATTCTCTAGATATTTTGGTAAAGACATTCACAACAGTTTATCCTCTAGTCTATTTTGAAGCTCAGCAATGTCCTCCAGAAGTGTCAGCTAAACAAATGTTTAAGGCACAATGTGCTTCCATACAGGGACAGTGAATGTTGCCATTTATTTTTGGGTCCTTGGCTTTGGCCTAAGATTCCCTTTTTCTGCCCTATTAGTTTATGGTGTTCCAGTCCAGAAGTATCTGCTTCTCAGGAGGGTTGAATACGAAGTGCTCTTAATTCTTCTGTATCATAGTCTGACATGACAGCATTAAACAAGGACAAAAAGGTAAAAAAATCCCAAAACAGAACAAAACTCTGGAACACGCAAAAAGCTCTATTAAAAAAAATCCAAACAATCTAAAAAATGGTGTCAGGTGCATGTTTCTGAAAGCCACGTGGGGCTGAAGGGCGTGAAACCACAAGCCTTACAAAGTGCCTCTGAGGCTCTCTCAGCTTGCTGCAGGAATTCATGTCCTGCTCTGCTTGGACAGAGCGAGACAGCAGTAATTTCATACCAAAGAATGCAGCCTCATCTTACACTCCTCAGGAAAAGAAAAAAACAAAAACAAACCAAAAGAAAACCAACCAACCAAAACAGAACATGCTTAAAATCCTTCTGCTGTGGTCTAGACTTCAGCAGCCAAAGGGATTAACCAGCTCCTTTTGCCCAGGCTGTGAGCCACCCCGGCAGCTCAGCGATGCCCAGGGTGAAGGGGATGCAGAGCCCGCAGCCGGTGGTCCCCAATGGGCAAGAGCCCTGTTTAAAAGAGCAGGTGGTGCCCTCAAGGGACACCCAGCAGGCCTGCCTTCCCCATCACTCTAATTCCGGCCTCGGGATGAAACTATAGGAGTGCTGCTCTGCTACAGAAAAAGTCAAAACTGGCATTAAGAGAAGTGAGCCGGCCATCTCTCCTGGCAAGGTCCGTGCACCTCAGCTGATCAAGGCAAAGCCCCACCCCCTCCTTCCACAAAAATCTCCCAAGCTGATGGCTTCTTCTCCAGGTTAAGTGGCTCCCCAACCCACAGGAGGATGCACCAGGAGTGGGGCAAGGGGCAGGGACACTCTGGCCATTTCCATGTTGACCCCACGAGGATCCCCACTTCAGGCTTAAAGCATCTGAGTGGTTTAACACGCTTAACCACGTTTCCACTGAAATGTGTTTCGTTCTAATTACAAACTGGTCTCAGTACCAGATTTGGGGATTAGATTACCAAAGTGATCTTATCCATTTAACCAGCTATTAGCAATACCTCTACTAAACATACAGCCAGAAAGCAGCCAGGCCACCAAGGGCAGAGAAGCCTCTTCATCGACCTCGCCACTCACAGCACCAGCCCCAAAATGTCTATTTTCCTGCAGATCTTTGTCCTCTTCCAGCACAGCAGATGGAATGGTGAGAGCTCATCACAGATGAAAGAAAAAAAGTACACACATAAAGAAAAACCCTTACTATAAAACCTTACCAGTAACTTTTCCAGTAGGTATCAAGAGCTCTCAAGCTTGTTTTAAGATCTGGGAAGCAGTAGGCGAGGAGGGTGGCTGGGGAAGCTCAGCAGCATATTACAAAGCAGCTGCATTAAAGCCTCATAGTGGGGTGGCTGAGGATTTTTTACAATTTTACAAGAATCCCTTGTAAACAGAAAAACTCAGAATGATTCAGAGGTATCTGACTTAGGAAATCATGTTAGCTTCAGCCCATAATGGAAATTTCTGTTCAGAAAAACATCTGTGTTGATTTAGGTATCAATGTAGCCAACCGTGTTCTCTGAGTAGCAGCACTCCAGTAGCAAAAACCACAAAAAAGGCAAAATAGCTCTCATCACTTTGCTCCGGATCTCAGTTGCACAGATGCAAATGTAGAGGGAACACCGCTGACTTCAAAGGAAACACCCCTCCAGATCTACACCGGGCTGAGATTAGCACCTGCCCTTTTACCTCCAGCCCGATACGTGAGCAGAACACGTCAAGGAGAAAGGGGGAAGCTCTGGTCCCAGGAGCACCAGGTCGCAAGCCAGCAGTGCAGATGTAGGTGGACAGCACCCCAGACAGCCCAGTTAGCACAGAGCCACGCATGATGTGGAAGCAGCTGAGCTTGTGGTCCCCAGCATCCCATTTTCTTCCGACCCCTTCACTCTGCTGCGCCTGAAGCATCAGCTCCCACACATGATAAATTTTAAACGGGGAATGCCAAACATTTCAGACCCAGTCCAACCTTCCTCCCAGTCAGTAAAGGTCCGACATGAGACCATACCATTCAATTAACTAAATGACCTGAAGGAATTTTCTAAGGTCAGTCAGAGCAGCAGAAGAACTTGGAAGCCTAATACTCCTAATTGTCTTGTGCTTAGGTTAACCCTCCCAAACTTTTCGCTCATTAGTAATTGGCTTTTCCAAACAAGAAGAGCTTTTATAGATAGGTACAATTCAAACACCTCAAATATCAAGCAGTAAAGAGTAAATTAGGAAGTTTCAGTATTGGGTATTGAAGATTTAATGCTAATTTTTAATATCAAGTTATAGAAAGCATAGTACCTGCTCCTCACATAGTGGTCGTGGAGAGGGAAACAAAGAGGGACCTCCACAAGAAGGGACAGGGTTCCCCACTGGGCTCAGCAGAAGCCATCTCCCAAGTTAACATGCTGAGAAGCCAACCTCAGCCTGGCTAAAACTGTGACTTGAATTGAAATTTAAAAAATTTAATTAAAACTATCTCTTTCAGCTGATAGCTGTAGACAGCCACCTTCTTGATGTGACAACCTCTGTGACAGCAAAAGTCCAGAAACCAAGAGCAAGACAGAAGAGAGCAGTATGTAAAAATAATTATATAATGCTCTGAAAGGGGGGGGAGGGGGGAGCTTTTTGTGATCAATAATTAATCCTGGAAGAGCAGGGAGGGTTATTATATCCGTGTGCTAAACAAAGAGGGCAGACAGAGATCTGACTCTGATCGCAGCTCCACTGAGGTAACCTGGAGACTCCAGCCCCACCGCCCAGCTCCGAGCAGAGCCGTGTAACACGTCGGGGCATCCGCACGAGGGGACCCCACCACGGGAGCCCTGGCCCTGACGTTACCCACCAGACCACGCTGCACCCCTGCTTCAGAGCGGCACGGAGCCCGTCCCGCTCCACGGCAGGTCTCCTCTCGGGTACTGGGGGGCACCAGCGCGGGACGGAAACGCTTGTGAGCACCCCCAAGGCGCACGCCGGCTGATGCCGACCGTGCCGAGCGGCAGACGTCCCCGAGGGCCCAGGCCATCAAACACAGAGGACATCTGCCGTGTCTAAGACCTCCGAGCTGTGAACAAGCTCGGCCCTTGCTCTCCGCCCCTTCCCCTCCTCCTTTAACAATTACCAAGCGTTTTCTACACACGGCTTTCACCACATAAGCTATCATAGGGAGCTTTTTCCATGCATAGGACTTTACAACAGCAGCCAAAGAGACTTTGGATTATTTGCATGCTAATTTATAATTAAAACCAGAAAAATATTCCTGACAGGGTAATTTTAAATTCCAGCAACACTTTTTCCCCCTGTAAATTTAACAGGTAATGCTATAAATCCACGTTTCCTTTTAAACTGATGAACAACAACAGAGTTTTGCTCTGTGGAACAGTGTCTGGAAATCGATTCATTTTCTGCCCACCTCCCCTCGAAATAAGCATGGGGCTGGCAGCGAAAAGCCTCCCTGAGCCCAGTGGCCACCAGCATGCAACGGAGAGCCTGAAGAGCCATGCATCATGTCTGGCTGGTCACAGGTCTCCAGCCAGGCTGACATTTTTACAGCTAGGTCAGCCCAGGAGGTGAAAGGGCACGGGGGAAGGGAGTGGTGTTCAAAGCATGCCCCCAGTGAGCCTCAAACTCCTTCCTCCAGACACAAAGTTGCCTCCAAGATGTAAACAGAAGGAACCGATATCATGTCTGGCTTGGCTGGTGATTCGGATGCGTATCTTGACTTCAGAGCATTGCAACAGCACTGTCTGGCAATGGGTAAATCTTACCCACCATGGGGAAGTCCGAAAATCTGGAAAGGCTGGGGGTTAACATCTGCTGGTGCTGTTAATAACACAGGGGTGCTTTAAAATTCCTGACTTAACCACTCTCTCCTTGTGTTTGCATCAGAAACTCTGCAAAGACAGACACTAATTAGCTTTGACTAATTCATGAAGAAGAAAGCTAATTAGCAACTCTCCAAACTCTGGATGACCTCTCTTCCTGATGCTTGCTGTTGCAACCCATGAGTACCCATAAATTCTCTCCTCTGTGCAAAGGGAAAGGACGAGGGGTAACAAAAGGGTGATTTGCAAGGGCAGCTAAGGCTCAAAACACAAGCTTTGTTCGGTAGCTCTCCACCACCAGCATAAAAAGGGAAAGACTGGTTGAAGATACAGGAACTAAAGTACCAGGCACCCAACAGCTGGCTCCTGCCCCATCCCTTCCACGCCCAGACCAGCCAACTCCACATGTCGTACGTGCAAACCTTCCCCATCATAGTCCACCTCCAGCAAAGGCTCTGACAAGCCCATGTAGGACTTCTCCACCCACAAACAGTTGTCAGTCACTGTCTATCCTCTTACATCTTTCTAACCCTTAGGCTAACCCCACTGCCTTGGGTGGGTAGAGAAAAAGGAATCAAGGCAAGATAAGTAAAAGCCCAAACTCAAGAAGTCCTCTTGTTGTTGTTCTGCGGTGGTGGGGGAGGTATCACATGCACTCTGCTCTGCAAAGCAAGGTCCTCTCTGATGGGACCTCAGCAAGACGAACACTCTCAAAAAGCAAGTGCTCCACCCACCTGATGGTCACATGAGGTTTGTATTTTGAGAGGAGAGTTCAGCGATTTGAGAGCAGCACCTCTGAGAAGCACAAATGTTCTCATTATAAATTTAGGATAAAAGTGAAACATTTACCTTAGCGTGAAAGCCTGAGCTATTCTTTCCTAAAATTTTCCCACTAAAAGGAGTTTATTGGTATTACAGGATGTGTGAAGAGCTTATATTGGCCAATAACACAGACACTGTGGTATTATAGACAGGGCAAACTGAGGTCTCACCACATATTTGGTGAACTTCAAAACATCTGGACTGGAATCAGTTCATCCCACCACAATTACTTCCTTCCCCCCAAAAATGGTATTGGTAATCCACTTTAACTCCTCATTTCTCAGCTGAATTAAAAATTAAAATTACTGAGAAATGTGTATGTTTAAAAGGCTTCAGCTTCAGAATTCCTAGTTAAAATAAATTTGCAGACATGATTAACGTTGGATGTATTGATGTATCTATTTATCCAGTAAGATGATGTTTTAATATACCCATGACAAACGGTGATTCATGAGCAAATGTATTTGAATTGAAAAATGAAACTCAACCATTAATTAGTCCACTATCCGTCACATTTACAAAAGCTGCTGTGGTCATTTCTAGTTGGCTAAATCATAACACGTTCCCTAGGAACACTGAGCAATGTATCTAACAGTTCCTCCCATCTTGCGGTGGCTCACTTTTTTACCTTTTTTATTTTTCTAAAAATGTGCTCTCTCAATTTACCCTTCATTTCTTTAATATTGTATGCTTGATATGTTTCCCCTGCCATTCCTAAGAACACAATTAAAATTACCACTACTGAAAAAGAAAAATAATTTTCTGTTTTCACCCTGTTTATTTTGTATATTCTCAGCTCCTCCATTTCTTCTGAATAGCTGGCAGTTTCTTTGTTTTCTGTGTGTTGTCTTTCACATAAAAACAGAAGAAAGAACAAGGGGGAAAAAAAAAAACTTCACACGGGAAAATATGAGCTACTCTCAAATACAAAGAACTCACTACACTCAGAAGAGCTAATTAACAAACTAAATGATATACTTTGGAAGCAAACACTGATCCACAAATGCAAAACAACAAATGAGAATCTGAGGGTCATGGTGAATCACAACATAAACATGAGTCAACAAAATAATGGTGTTACAAAACCCCCCAAATCTTGATTTTTAGGAAAAGGAGTTGCATACATAAGAAATAGGAGATAATTGCTCTGTTTATTCAGCCCTTGTGAGACCTCAGCCACATTCCTGTGTCCAGGCTCAGAAAATGAAGACAGATAGAGCAGCAGACAGATTTAAAAACAGTCCAGGCCCTGAATAGAGGAACAAAAGTCAGAATAGATTTAAGAAATTTAACCAGCAACTAAAGGTTAATAGAATTAGAGGTACAAAGTCTAAAATAAAATAGGATTACAAAGGAAAAACAGGTAGTAAAGCTGAATAAAAATTTAACTTAAAATATAAACAATAAAGCTGGAAATTACTATGTCCAATGGTGGATAGACTAAAAAAATCCGTTAATTGGAACAAAACATATTTCAGCTGCATACCAAGGGAAAAATAATTCCATGTTTACGGTAGTAAAACACTGGAACAAGGGCTTCCTAAACATGCTGTGGTATTAACTTTATGGAAGTTTTCAGCAGCAGCTTAGAAAATGAGATCGGGGCAAGACTGCTTGCACCAGTGGCAGAAAGCAGATGGTCTCTAGCAAATGTGTTGTCATTGCTTCAGGATTCTTGTGGAGTCCCACTCCACGCCTGGGGCTGAGGCTGGAAGGGTGACACAGGTAGTAACAACCTAGGATGGAACAAGCGAACAAACAAGGGAACAGGAATGAATCACACCCACTCAGCACCTCTTTCAGATCATGGTGAGGATAATAGTTTGACAAGAAACATTCACTGCATCTGCATTTAACTTGACATTACCCCGTGCCAAGATCCTTGATGTTCATCTTCACACTGCAGAAATCTATTCCTATATTTAGCTAAACATCCAACCCCGACAAATAAATGTTTCATCAGCAGTCTTGATTAACGAGGCTGGAAGAGTACAAATCTCCACCGCAGCTACATTTCTGTTCCCGAATATATTCCCCCAGCACGCTGCGGGGCAGTCGTGTGAGGGCCCGTGCTCGCTCTGTGACCAAACGCAATCGCAAGGAAGTCGCCGGTTCCCGGCCCCGGCCGCCCCGTGCCCGCCCCGGGGCTCCCAGCGCTGCCTCCGCCATGGCCAAGAGCACTTCTTGCCACACCTGACTCCCCCCGGAGCCCGTGTAAAATACCCAATCCATTATGTCCGCTCCATTCCCGGAGGTGATTGAAATAAAAAGCTGTTCTGGCAGAAAAGCTTAGGAAATGAAACACGAGAGAGATGGGGAAAGAGAAGGAGAAAAACAGAACGCAAGAATAGAAAAAAAGCACTCAACCAGGTGGATGGAATGAGTCCAGAATTACTTACAGCTCCAGAGCTGAAAGAAAAAGAAGAAAAAGAACACCTGGGCATATTGTGAGATTAAAGTGTATTTAGTATGTGTGTCCCAAAAAGGGCAAGTCATAGATCTGAACCAAGGGCTGAGAAAAGAAACTCTCCTTCCCACAAAGATGGAATCTCAGTATTTAAGGTCAGGAAAGAGGTATTTATTCATAAAGATAGCTTTCTCCTTCCCTGCCAGAGGTAATGAAGATCATACTCAAGATCTACCACCTGCACATGATTACCATTTAACCACAATCAAAATATTTTTTAAAATGTAAATGAAATAGACTGATGGACAGAGATGCCAGTTCCAGCCAAACCTCCCCATGAAATTCCTTCTGTAAAACTGGGATTGCTACAGGCTATAATTAAAAAAAAAATCATCAATGTCTCAGGATTTTCCCACAGAAAATCCACAAAGAGATCCAAGATTTATATGCTCTGTGGCAAACATTAACACACGCATCAGTGCTGGGTAGGTGCAACCTGGGAAGAGCAAAATGGATGCTGGCTCACTGGGACTTCTGTAGTACCAGTAGAAATACTTCTGTATTTCAGCACATCTCATTCTTACTCTGTTTTACCTTTTTTCTCTGTTTTTTCATGAAGGACAAGTATTCAGGAGCACTGATACTACGTGGTTAACTTGAATAATAAATTAGCAAACTACATCCAAATTGAATGTACTAAATTGAATCAAGACTTATCCTTTCCCTGTCTACTGGGAGACTATTTGGTGGAACTCACCTCGACTTACTGTAATGTTTTGCCCTTACAAAATGCCTTCCAGTTTTCAAAGGAGAAAAAAAATGCACAAATACAAGGTGTTCATTTGAGTGCTCCAGACAGGCAGATGGAAAAGTCTAGCAGAGCCAAAACACCATGGCATTGCTTCCCATGATCTCCAGCCCACATGGCTGAGCTCCAGCTCTGCAGCAAGCACCCAATGGGCAGGTTTGTAGGCCCTCCTAGGGTGCAGGCATCAGTTCGTGTGCAGCCTGACTCGGAGACCGCTGAGCCGTCCTGAGGAGCACGAGGGATGTTCTTCTGCACAACCTTTCTTGGTTGAGACAGACAGATACGGGTGATCACAGAGGTAAATGGGCCACTCCCTCCTCTAAACCAGGAAGTGAAAACATCTCTTAAAAAGAGTAAAATCTGTTATTAATTACGTCTTCAAAGGCTGCTGACATGCCCAAACACACACGGGGGAAAAAAGTGAGGTTTTGCAGATGACACAGTGTTCAAGATTAGTGCCTGCCTACCAGCCAGGCAAGAGCCAACACAGACCATGGTGCTTCTACAATACAGATACACTGGAAATCTTAAAATCCAACTAATGCCCCCTGCCCCTTGCCTGCCCTGCCTTTTTTTCTGCTTTAACACCACATTTTCCTATTTTTATGAATCTGCTTCCTATAGCTATAGAAAAGAGGCCTGCAAACAAGGGGAAGCTGACGACATAGTGAAAGAGTGAACTTGGCTAACAAACGTGAAATAAATCATCTGAAAAATAGTGATCTCTTTCCTTTAAACTCATGTAGTTACAACAAATTCCTGTAAAAGGCATGGAGAAAAACAGATCTCGCACAAAATAACACAGGGTTATTTTTTTTTCCCCACCTCTTTTTTTCTGTTGTTAGGTCAGCAGTTCTCCTCAAAAAACATCTCCCTTCCTTGATGGGGGCCTTAATCTCAGCCTTGAGAAAGACCTCTAGCAAAGTTAAAACGTGTTTAATTCAACATTGAAACAAACTTCCCTTTTTGTCTTGCAAATATCACACCACTGAGGTAAGCATTTGGCAATACTATTAACTAAGTAGAGCATTTAAGGTTCTTTAATCCTGGAGGTTACTTGCCTGTAAGCTTGGTGATGGTCCTCAAGGGACAACTGATCATGGTAGCTTATTCCAAGCAGATACACCCTGGCATATCCTTTGTGCCCACTGTTACAAAACAAACTTGTACCAGAGATTGCGAAGCCTGCCACCATCATAAAAATGCTGAGAAAAAAATCAAGTGGGTCCCATTCACCCCATGGGTGGTGCAGGGCAGGAGCTGGGTTATGGGCAGGGGAATCTGTAGGTGTGACTTCACTGCTGGTAGACATCTTTAGGCGCAATGATGCTGTTCAACACATTCCCTTTTTTCTCCCAGATCTCTCAGCAAGTTCATGGAAAGATTATTTATAAAGCCCTCTTCGGTGCACTGTGATTTAATCAGATACAGTTTGAATATCCCAAGATGTATTAATTACCATTGCTGCACAAGTGCAACTGAAGAAGCAAAATGTTTTTCATTTGCATGGGCTGAGTATTTGTTTAAAATGTTCTTGGTATCATTAGGATCTAATCAAAACAGAGTGCATGATAGTTATGCAGGAAATAATAATAATAAAAAAACCCTGCTGCTTAAGAATCCAGTTTTCTAATAATATTGCAACAATGTCTTGACAGATAATTGTCTTCCCAGTTATAATGGAATTCCTTATCTAAATTGGTAAAATTACCTATTGGTATTTTTAAACGGCAAAGGAAGGTTGGGAAGTAAATGATAATTCTCTCCAGTATGGAGAGATGTAATCAGAAAGATAAGCAAAGATACATCACCTGACTTCTTCTGAAAAAAAATTAAAAAAAAAAATAAAAAAATTATTGAAGTTTTACAAAGGCTCTAGCCCTTTTGGAAAATTATGCAAGTGCAATTTTAAATTAAAATTTAGAATAAATTGATTCATAACTGCTGGGTTGTTTTTAATGACCTGTTTGAAGGTCCCTGCAGGTAGAATACCTGATTTGAATTTTACAAATAGAGGTAGGAAAACTACAAAGTATATAAATAGTTTTACTTCAAACTGTTACTAATTGTGACCTCTGTTTCTGTCTACCATAAAGGATGGATAAAGAGTTATGTTTTCACATACTTTATGACTACCTTTGGTTTTATTTTTGGTTGTCCCAACCCAAGCTTCCAAAATCCTGTGCATACAACCTTGGAAAAGTGAAATCTTTTAAAACTTCCCAAAGTAGACCTCAAGAATCATAACTCTCCTTTTGAATTTGAACAAAAGGATATTAGGAACTATCAAATGATCTTACACTGTGATCAACACAAAATTCTGAAAGCATTCACTGATGCAGCCTGCACTGCTGTGGACATCCTGCCGTGCAAACCCACCTTTGTAGGCTTTAAGGCTTCAGCTCTGCAGGTGCCTCTGCAGCCTTTGATTCTGGTTGGTCAGTTCACACACAGAAATGCATATGCATGATCCAAGTCACAAGTGGACTGCAAGTTATTTTCAAGAAGATCTTAGTCTTCATGGCGTCCTGTGAATTACAATTGTCTATGAATATATCTGAAAGATGTTGCCCCTACATAACTAATGTCAGCACCTGAGATAGATTTAAAATTTCCCCAGGATTTTAAAAAACGTTTTTAAAACCTCTGAGTTTTCAATAAATCAAAACATCACTTTTTTGGTTCAGGCAAAGCACTTCTTTAAATGATAGCTCTTTTAATACTATGCTATTAATATTTTAATACCAAAGCTAACCCATGACTTTAACACCTATCATTAAAACAGCATCAAATTTTGCTTGCCTTTTCCAAAAAGTCTTTCAGGTTATCCTCGCCAATCTTGTCTTGAATGTTCTGCATTTTACTTCTTGTGAGACATAACACTTCAGAAGCAGGATTATTTCTTGACAAAATGTCTTTCTGATGAGGTGTCTCTCAGTAAGGTCTTAGGTTTTCCTAGCAGTTAATAAAGCTTGAGCAGATACTTTAATGTGACCATAAGAGAGGCTAGAGATGTGGAGTGGGGAGAAGACAAAACCTGTGGTGTTAGCACTTCCAGGTAATTCTCTCTGTACTACAAAAACCACAACAGTCAGCTAAAACCACTAGCTGCTAGCACAGTATAGATGGTATCAACAGAAAGTTATATAATTTAGTAGTCAGAGTTGTGCCTTTTTGTGGAACCAAAACTGAGACATGTAGGGATGGTAGTTTCTAAGTAGTGGAATTTGTTTAATGCTCCTTATCATTCTTTGATAATTATCATGCTTTGATAGAAACAAGTTCTAGCCATAGAATCTCAAGTCTTGTCCGGGTTCTGGTGTCAGGTTCCCAAGTAAAGTTTTATTTACTGTGCAGCTGACAACTACATCCAAAATTCCACTTTACACCCAAGTTTGGGTAGAGAAACCAGCTACTCATTGTCCCTCAAGTCTTGAGAGGGTTTGAACCCAGGTCTGTCCTCCTCACAAGGAGCATAAGCCAAGTAAGGCTCAATACAGAGCACATACTTGCAAGTGGCTGAAGAAAAATAAAACCCACAACCATAGCCACTGAGAGCTATACAAACACATACAACTCAGCATTTTTCTTCTGAAGAACTTGCTATCTGGTGAATTTTGTGTACTTTATTAACACTTGAGCTTCAAAACATGTTAAGAGGCATTATCTTCATTTTACAGATAGGAAATGGAGATATTTACTCAGATAAGACACAGAAAGGTAGAAGTGATTTGCCTGAGGTCACATCAAGGTTTCTGGCAGAGGCAGGGTCTTTCCAGATCTCCTGAACTTCAGGCCTCTGCTTTAAATTACAAGACTTCATCAGGTTTATAGCCTCCCCCTCCCCGCCTACCAATCATTTGCTGTGCCGAATTTGCTCCAAGCAAAACGCATTCATTGATGAACTCTATTACTTGTTCCTAAACATTACTTATGGACTGCAACTTCAAATGAAATTCTCTGCACTGCAGTCATATTTTACCTACACGGTTATTCTAATTGAGTATTGAGCAAAGTGGCTAATTAGGAGTCTTCAAGGGACTGTTTGTTTAATTTTGTTTTGGAATGTGTGCTTGCATAAATGCCATACAAGAAAAAGTCTGGAGGCCACAATCATCTGCAATGTAAAAATATTTCGGTTTCTATGAAGTTTTCCCTCCCCCGAGGGTTCTAATTCATCTCCACTAGTTGATAAATCAAGTCAGAAACACTCTCCCCCCCTTGCTTTGGTGTCTAGCAGAAATATGACCCTTTTCTTGTCCAGGCATGTAGACGAATGATGAATCAGACTTCCCCCTAGAAAATGCTGCAGCTCTTTTCCTGAAGGCACACTGCTGCCTGAATAACTCAAGTTTTCCTACAGTGAGCCTGCTTTAACAGCCTTTATTTACATGAAGAGAACACAAGAGGTATGGTCTGGGTCTGATCTGGAGAAAATGCCATCCAGACAATGCTGAGGTGCTCCACAGCACGCTGCTTCAGTCCCTGCTCTGGTACTCTGGGACTGTTCAGACAGTGCCAGAGGTTTCAGTTGCTTGCAGCAATCCCAGCCTATTCTTTACCATTTAATAAGAGCATTTAGGCACTCTGGGCACGCCAAAAAATATGTGTGAAGATTGCCAGACACCAGTTACCACAACCTGCAACACATACCAATACCTCCTTAAAGCATTAAAAGAAGTTTTAACTTGAAACATTAGTATTCTTCATTATGATCTAAATCACAAGTATTTCAAAACATTTTCAACTCCTTAGATCCCTAAGGCAAGTGGATTTCCCCCCAAAAAATGTTTCTTCCCCTTCAAAGCGAATTGGGGCCAATCTCTTTTCTGCCCTACAGAGGAAAGACAGAGGCAGATCCAAGAACAGACAAGATGCAGGCTGTTTAGAAGTGTGAAAGTAAGTCTGCTATGACTTCAAATATTTAACTGCTCCCCTGGTTAGGCAGGCTTTCTGTGTATCTGCTGGCTTAGCCCCTGCTCTTCCTTAGCATCACATTCAACACTCATTACCAAGTCCTTTGCTCATGTTGTTAGCCACCAACATGACTGAACCAAGAAAATACAAGTTTGGTCAATGTTCAGGCAACAATGAACGCATTTGTCCTCACAGTTCTCCTGCAGCACTCTTGAACACTCCCATTTTACAGAAGACCTCCATAGAAGGACAGAGTGTACTGCCTCCGTTGCTACAGATCAAGAACAAACCAAGTAAGAAATCTGGGGTCTGCTTATTTTTATTTCTTGTATCCTGGAGCATACAACTAAGTGCAATGACTCAGGTTTCCCCACACATGTTCATTCTCCGTGGTCTTTAATCCAGGTACAAATACGGCTCCAGTGAACCCACCATCAACTTTCACAATAATACTTAAACAGGCCAGGATCTCACTTCCTCTTACATGGTGAGCCACTGGTCCCAGAGAAAAAGCAGCACTTGCTCATAACACCCCAAACAGCTGGTGTATGGCACAGCAAGGACTCCCTCAGCTAGGAGAGAGCTGAATCTGAAATGCAGCTCAAGCAGTATATTCTTCTCGCTTGCTCTAAAGTGGAGGAAAGGCAAGAGCCTGACGGATGGTCAACTTTTATTTTCCAATTACTATGAGATACTGGTTTCTTTTTGGTTTTAAGTAAAAATAAACTAAAAATTGGCAAATGTGTCAACTACTTGGAAGAGCAAGAAGAAAGCAAAGCAGGGAGAACCCTTCTGGCCCATACAGCCTTGCAGCTCAGCTTTGCCTGCAGCACATGGTTTTCTATAGTATGTACTCTGTAAGGTACTAAAACTAGAAGGGGAACAAGAGGGTAAGAGTAACAAAATGCCTCCTAAGGCAGTAAGCTTGTATATGTTGGACCTTCTTACTTCATCACCTGTTTGGTTTTGTATGTCTTTCCAAACTGTGTCAAAATATGGTTCTTGAAGAACAGGATGAAAAAGGAAAAGCTTTGTGCATTGAAAATAAAAGTACACTGCATACCATGGCTTCACAGTTTTTAACTGCTAGTCAGTTGTGTAGGGGCACCAGCATTTAAGAATTTTGTACCAAATTTGGCAAGCCACTGTAACATGAAACAGACTCCTAGTCTTGAAATTTTTTTTTTCCACAGCACTGCTCCCATTGCTTCCCTCTGAGTAGATACTAAACAGACTTTATTTCAGCTCCCAAGAGCTGTGTAATAGAAACAGAGTGTTGCAGGATGTATGCATCCAAATTACTGTTTATTTGGATCACTGTAATCCAGACTGCTTTACACAAGAAGAAGGTTCCCTATTTAAGTGAGCTTGTTTCAGTTTATTCCTACTTCACACTTACACCAGGACTCCCAGAGCCCCGTGAGTTAACACAGATGTTTGAGAGACAGATCGGGAACACAGACAACATAAAGTTTGCAGACACCAAGCAAAAAGAAGCACAGCTGTACTGCACAGCCCCCCGCTGTGCAAATGACTCCAGCTTCCTCTCTAAAATAGCTCCAAGTATTTTATTAATTCAAAGAAGGTCAGACTTACGTATCAGCATCAACTGGTTTCAAGATGGTCTGCGCTGCACATGGTGAGATCTCCAGGTACAGGAAGCAGCTGTCCAGGTATGTGTCTGAGGAATGAGTGCTCTCCACGTGTCTAAGACCAGAAGTCAGTTCCTCAAAAGGTAAACTGAGCCTGCCTAGCACAATGAACTGAAAGCTTGTGGTAAAGGCAGTGAGCTGACATTTAAGGTAACTGGGAAAGATCAGCTTTACTAGGAAGTGTGTGTGAGCAGTGCACCACCCCACCTCTGGACGTCTTCCGTTACTCCTGCTCCCTTGGGAATCCCATACTCCATACAATTTCAGGGAGATGACTGAACTTGGACACCCACTGTGCCGCCCCGAACGTGGCACGGACAGCGTGGACAGAGCTGCACCACACAGACTCACCCCCCCGCCAGCATCAGAGTGTATAAACTCTACAATGTAGACACCTGGATTTGGGCGTTCACGCTGCTTCTAGTGCTGCACCCTGCACCTGATGGGCCTGCTCCTCACAGCTCAGGGATCCACGCTGTACTCTGTTTATGGAGTGACTGCAAATGACTGGAAAGACTAAAATCCGAGGAGCCTATTGAAGTGGCCGAGTTAATGGAATAACACTGACTGTGCAGAGCTTCACCCTCCCTCTGCTAGCTGAGCCAGGCTGACAAAGGACATCAAGGGGGATCTTGAACCTCCTACCTACTTAATACCAACTAACTTGAAAAATTAATCAAGGAAATTCACATTAATACAACTGACAGGCAAATGTAATTACAGTGTGCATAACACTTAATTCAATATGGTTACTGAGCCTAAAAAGCACATTACTTTCTTTATGAGATTGCTTTGCTATTTATTAGGGAAAAGGTCTTTCTAAAATGACTCTTTATGCAGCTGCTGGGAAGAAAGAGAGATCTGGGAGCTACTCCCATGGCATGGAAATGACTTTATTCACTTCAGCTAGATTCGCTTTTTGAAAAAGAGACGTAAATCAAGGCCAGAATTGCACTGCTGCTCTTCCACATCTTTAAAGCAACTTCTAGGTGACCACTGTGGAAACCTAGTTTGAGCTGCAACCTTCCTATTCTTCTGACCCTTCACACAGCCCCTACACAGATTCCAAATTATCTTGTTTTAAAAACTTTTTTTTTTCGGTCTTGACCAATAAATGTCCTGTTCAATTCTAGGTTTCAAAGCTATATCAGATGGCAGAGTTTTATCAGTTTAGCTTTCTTGCTATCCCTCTCCTTGGCAGAGGAATGAGTAGCAGTGGTGACAGAAGAGTCACCTACTTGTAGACCTCAGCAGAACTCACTAATGCCTTTTAAATGAATTTGAAAGGCTGTCTTGGCACAGGTAGGCCAGATCTTCCTCTTTTTAATTAAAGCTTTAAAAAAAATGCAGGATGAATTCATGCCTTAATCTTCCTCTCTGGTCAAACAACGTAGCTTTACTCACTGCTAGCAAGTGGATTTTTTTTTTTCCAAGCCCTGCCCTTCACTCATAAACAAAACCAGCCAGAGCTCCATCTCATTATAGCCTGCACAGACACATGGTCCTGCTGCGAGGGCAGCCCCATGCAGAGAGGTGCACAACAGCAGAAGGAGCAGTTGTCTGCTAGTTTCTTATTATAAGAGAGCCACCGTTCATGCAGCACTGGGGCTGTTTAGAAATTCAATTTTTAAGCCCTATTCCAAGGGTTTGTAAACCTGGATGGGGAAATTCATTACGGATTGAACCACCACATGCTGAGCTCTACTTGTGGAGCAATACATGGCCCCCTGTCCGTGGATGCTCACAGACCCAGGGTGCTGGCTCCCGAGCCCAATCCCCTTCAACCTCTTGTCTCTACTCTCACACCAACTGACCTACGGTTGCCAGCTACAACAGCAGACCAAGGTGTTTGTAGCTATGCGCTACAAGAAACACGGCAGGAGGGCACCGTGGAGGTGAAGATTTTCTCATTTACTCTTCAGTTTTGGATTTGGGTAAAACATGCTAAATTTGGTGAGAAATGTGAACAGAAACAGATACACTGGTAAATAAATCCACTCCTTTTGTTAGCTGAAGCAGTGCTAGCCTTAGCTACAATTTAACAGCTCTCTTAACGAAGTTACACCTGTCCCAGTAAAATTAAAAGAAGAGGTTTTGAACCCTGCAGTAACTATTACAAAATTAATCTAGACCTGACAGATATGCCAAAACATGACAAAGACAAGCACGATTTCTTGATCCACGGGTTGAATGTTACAGCAGGCCTGTCAGTCAGCTGCTGAGGAGCACGACAGCCCTGAGGTTTGCACGGCAGTGAAGTCGGATGAGTAACTGGAACAGAAGAGTGGACGGGTAACACGAGGAGGTGCTCTGCATGGCTGCCCATTCTGTCGGCAGCTCCCGTGGCTGGGAGGCGGGCAGGGATCCAGGTAGGCCACCCCCATGGGTGCAGGCAGCACCCCAGCGTCTCTCAAGCAGCAACGCGCGTGGCAAGGGGCCATCCACCCAGACACCACTGCACACGAGCCGGCGACCACCAGAGAGACCCACGTACGCTTTAAAGGCAGTCCTCTGGATGGCCCAGTCTCACCCGCTGGCTGCTCGTCCCACGGGACAGCTGGAGCAGGGACTCCCACGACCCTCCACGACAGGCCCTCCATGACAGGCCCGTGTCATCCACTTCCTCACCACTGAGCAGAGCCAAAGGCTGCACCGCTGGCAGGTGCCACTCGCAGGACGATACAGACGTAGACGTATTTGGGAGCCTATAGGTACAACCAGGAAGGTTTGTATTTGGAAAATATGAAGTGACCCAACTTTAAAAAAATCCCTAAAAATCTACCGTAAGTTGAAGCCTTTCAGTTCCACGCTCCAGGCCATTTTTTCAGCTAGCTGTCACTTTTCACTTCAAAGGTTATTCCTTACAGCTAAATAAAATATTTATGTTATCCAGTACAAGGCATGAAAAATTTCTGGTTTGTTCATTTCTGCACATGGATTTGAAACCTGCCTGTAAGTTCCTTTCTGTTGTTTGCAGGTTTAGCTGTGAATATTAAGTGCTCAATATTACTAAAACTGAAAAATCAACAACCAATCCCAAGGTCAAACCTGGATATTAAGTGCTAGGTCATTTCCTGCCTCAGTGACAGATCTTCCCCAAAACGCTTGCTATCACATCAAATCAATTAGATTTTTTTCTTTCTGTATCAGAGGTTATCAAGAGCCTATTTGATTGGTTAGCATGAGGTGGACTTCTGCCCCACAGGGAACCCTGTGCAGATTATAGACTGTTAGAGTCCTATGGACACGAATGCAGTAAATGTAGATACCACTGCTCAACTTATCAAGCAGATTTGGGTTTAGTTATTTGTATCAATCTGTCAAACATATCCAATGTTGTTTTCTTCAGTTAAGAGCTCACTGCATATAACGCGTAAAAGAATCTCATAATATTGCCATTCCATTTCTGTTTGTTTAAACCCCCAGCTTTAGAGCAGGCATCTCCCAAAACAGAAATGAAAAACAAGTTTACTCATCCCTGAACAAATTTAACTCCTGTTAAATTTAATGTTATGTTGCTACTAATTTCACTTAGGGTAAGAGAAGGCCAAAGCTTTCTATGTCCCAAGTTAAATACTAAAACTGTAGTTTTCACCAAACGTTGGAAGTGGAAAGCACCATAAAAAATGCTATCATTATCCATCTACTCCCTGTGCATCTGCTAGCAAAAAATAACCTTTGTAAAGGCCAACTTTTCATGTTAGTTTTACATGAGTAAATTTAATGCTTTTCTACTGACCTCACTTCCTATTTTTCTATCCTAACTTGTCTTAGGCAGGTTTGAGTTGCATGGACAAGAACACAGTATCTTCAGAGACCCTGGATTTACTTTCTGCAAACATTTGCCTTATCAGAGTAGGTGCTGGAATCCATCACATAAGAGGCCTTATTAAAGTACTATAAATATATATATAAAAATAAAGATTAATAAAGCATTACCACCAAAGCAAAGGGCCACAACCCACCTCCTATCTGTATCAGATGAGAGAAATCCCTCCCAGTACATAGGAGCTACCATCCCTGCCAAAGCAAGCATGACACTAAGAGATGCTTAACAAACCAGAAGAACCAATCTAACCTACAAAGGCAAATGAAACACTCATTTTGAGGGAATATAACCAAATACACTTCAGATGTAACCCCCATTAGCAAGCCAACTTAAGGATGAAGGCTGCATTCACACATGCGCTATGGCCACAATATGCCCACTTGTGCTCCCAGATCCTATGGGCAAAAACGAGTTTCACCACAGGCACAGACACCTATCCAAACGCATCTGGGGGCACCATCCAGAGCTGATGTACAACGGTGTATTAGAAATTATTCACTTGGTGTGATGATACATGTGTGGGGCCATCACTGCTTAACCCTTACCCAAGAGGTGAAAAAATGGTCCCATTTAAATAAAACTTTGAAGGAGGGCCTATTGCCACAAACCATGAAATAAAGTTGTCCACATCTTGATGGCATAAGAAACACAAACGAAGAGCAACCCAGTAAGTAAACTGTTACCACTTGGGGCATGCAAGTATTAGAAAGAAGCTACTTAAAGCCAGTTGGGAGATCAAATATTAAATAACAATGTATTAGAATTAATAGATTAAAGATTAAATGGATTTTACAACTTGAGTTAGAAGTACCACTAGCTTTAATCTGAAAAAATGCAACGTAACTAAGAACAACCACGATGGCATTAATCTCTGAATTCAGCGCTGTGAAGGGAAAAAATAAAACAGAAGGACTTTATTCCCACATGAGGTTTTATCTTGCACTGTTTTGATCTGGCAAACTTACTTTGAAGTTTACTAGTTTTCATAGCATCTACTAGAGAATGATGACAAGGTCCTCTGGCCAAAGCTTCCCAGTAGCCACCAGTCCCGCCGGCTCTGCTCTGCAGATGAAGTGGCACGGTGTCCAACCTCCGCTGGCTGCACCTCCAAGCTAGAAGATAAGCATGCCTGCAATCTGTTCCACTTCATGCTAATTACAGACAAATCCTGTTTAGTCTACTCATGAAAGTAAATTGATTTGCATGGGATTATTTAGTGGGGTAAACACGATCTAGACTGGCCCTAAGGATTTGGGGCTTTTGGGTGAGATATCAATGATGTCCCCAGCTGGATAAATTTTTAGTGTCTTTTACACTGTGTTAATCCAGGTCACTAAACATGATAGGGAGATATCCTTCCTCCACCAGTCCTACAAATTGCAAAAAAAAAAAAAGTAACAGGGTTGGTTTATTATTCTAAATCTTAAGCTTTGCTTTGAATAGCCAAGGATCTGGTAATAGTAGATAGCTTTAAATGTTTTGGGGGATTCTTTTTTTTTAAGGTATTCCCAAAGGGACTACCTTCTTTAGATTAGTTTGCATTTTTGAAGGAGACAGATAAAGCCATACTGCAACTTGGCCCCAACCCTCCCTCTGCCCCGTTTACTGCACTCCTCAGGGACCCATGCATCTCTTTTAAACCAGGCATAGCTTATACACCTCATACATTATTAGTGCAGCATTTTCTCCCCAGGCTTTCCAAGCTCTCAGCTCCCTGTGGAGTCTCTGTTGACACTTCACATGCACCTACTTTGTAGCCCCTTTGTCTTATGACAAGATAATCAGTGCAAGGCAGATAACTTCCCTCCATGTAGCAGCTAAGGTAGCTCTACTGCAGTACAGTTTACCATCAACAGCAACAAGACTGAAGACAACATGAGGAGAGACAGCTGTAGACCTCCCATCTCTGATTTTCAACTTTCTGGAATTCCCCCGTTGCATGACAGCCAGCGTTGGTGCAGGCAGAGAGGGAAAGGGAGATTCAGCATCTCTCCCGTCATGCTGCAAAGCTCAAGACTTCACATCAACAGCAGCTTCATCTTTCAGCAACTGCTGCAGTGGCTGAGGGGACCACAGCTTGTTGGAGCCCTGCTTTTCTCTTGCATACATACATACATACACACAGGTACGGTTGCTGTCTTAGCAGCAAAATCTTTTATCCCTGGATAGATCTCCCAGTGCTAGAGGTCTCAGAGGTCCAGCACAGGTCTAGCTAGGTAGGGCTCTTCCACCTCAAAAGAGATATCATGGGCTAAACTGTTCCCTCAAAGACCACTGTGTTTCTGCACTGACTGTAGTAGATCCATGGGTACTAACATGGATGTTTCTCTCCTGGATATCTAAACTCAGGTGAGATTAGCCCAGTCTTGCTATGGCCTCTCCCTCAGGCCAGGTATGACACTTCCTGGCCTTGCTCACTCTCAGACACCATGGAGGTTAACTTACTACATCCCAACAGAATAGGTGGGATTTTTTAAAAACATGTCCAGCTTGACAGCATTTTAAAATAATTTAAATGTTGCAAAAGCTCAAAAAAAAATTCCCTTTACTCCAGCTCTCATAGCTGAGTGGCTCCATGAGTAGTTTGTTGGGTTTTTTTTCCCCGAGATACCCTTCCCCTTCAGAGCTCAGCAAATGTCACGTATTTACAGTGTCACTGCTCCTCTCAGGTTTCTAAAGCCTCTCTGATACAGATACTCAACCATAACCAGGGTTCATACACAAGAAGCTTCTTTTTTTTTTTTTTTTTTTTAGTTTGCTTGTCCTAACAGCACTTAAAAGCTTTTTAAGCAGTAAATTCCAAGTCAACTACAGGTCAAGAGACAGAATTGCCTTCATCCAGCTCCTCTGCTCTCCCTGTGATCCTTGCTTACTCTTCCCATCAGCGACCTCACACTGACATGGCAGTTTTCCCAGTTTACTTCTTTCATCCACCACAGTCACTCATCTCCTGCTTATGACAGGCAGCATCTCTTTGGTAAGCACTTGCAAGCACACAGAAGAGCAAACCCCAGCTCCTTGCAAGACCCCAGGTTTGCCAGCTCACAACAGCAGCAGCTGCAGGACAACATCCTACAGTCCAGATATGTGCATAGTTCCCTCTCCTGGGAACCAGTGAGTACTATGAAGAATTCCCCAACACTGGACACTGTTATGATCCGGCTGGACAGGGTGCTGGACCATCTTATCTAGACCATGCTTTTGCCAAGAAAGGCTGGACCAGATGGCCTGTGAGGTTTCTTCCAACCTGGTATTCTGTGAATTATATATGACCCTAAAATGCAACCCAGTAGGCACCCCAGCCTTCAGCAGCTTAGGGGCATGTAGCAGTCAATCACGAATCTCCTGCCTGCCAGTACCCGTGGGCAGTGAACCTGCAAACCAGGTTTGATCAGGCAGACCCTTTGCCAAAGTCATACAATGCGTTTGTGACGCCACAGAGACTCCGTTCATGACAGCCCAGGATTTGGCCCAGGAAATGGGCTCCTTCAGGCATTTCATTCAGCTTCCCCCACTTCCAGAGAGGCTTATCTTCACTGGCCCAGGCTGGCTAAGACATGCTGCAAGGCACTTGGCTTTGCCTCACCATGGGTGTATCTAGAAGTGCTATCACAGACAGTAATGACAATAGAAGCCTGCAATTTCTGAACTTAACTAATTAGAAGAATAAGACGAATTCAGGACGGATCAGGAGATCTCCTCTGCTAATTCAGTTTATTGTCTGTATTGACCGGCACAATCTGGCCAAATCCCCAGTGCAAACAAGCAGTTTTAGCCAATATCATCACAGAGCCAAAAAGTCTTAATTTGCTACAGGAAATGCTCATTTTACTGTATCTTGTACATCTGGCAACGGCTAAAATGCATCTAACTTAGTCAACAGTCAGATGTGATGAAACACAGCCAGCATTTTTCCTCTGGCGTAACGCAGAGCTCAGCAGACGAGCTGAATCCAAAATTTGAACACCACTGAACATCAGATGTTTCTACATTCATTTTCAATTAAATGCCTTTGTGCACGGCTCAGGGAGAGAAAGAGGCTGTCTAGAAATATGCTACATGACAGAAGATACATAAAGGAAAAAATAAATAGAAGCACCTAGACGAAGCGCGAGCCTGTGCCGGCAGCATGGCAGAGACAATCCCTTTGCCTTGCAAATCAGGTTTTTCCACCCACCTACACAAACACTGAGAGAGATGGTTTATATTTTTTTAAGGTTCACAGAGGGTTGGGTTTTTTTGACAGCTGCCCAATAGAAATAATTAAGTCTGACCATTCGTTCCCATCTGAAATATATTTAAGTCTTCTGACCCACATTAGGTCAAATCATCAATATTCGTTTTGTATTTGGATAACATTTTAGAAACATGGTGTCCTTGTAGCTCTTTGGCCAGAAGGGACCGTTGTCTTCGTAGGTGCCAACGCTGCCTACAAAAATCACTGAGCAGCAGATTCTCCTGTCCACCTCACCCCCTCCTCTCTCCATACACACACACTCTCCACGCTGATTTCAAGTTTTCCAAAATGGAAAACTGCTTCACAGAGTTGCATATAGAGTCACAGGAAGCAGACTGGGAAAATTTTCCTCCACTGCTGGAAAACATGACTAACCAGCATCTGAGATAGCTCCAAAACTGACTTTCCTCCCAGTACAACAAAGGCATCGGTTGCTAGTGTGGAGATCCCAAACTACCAGCAACTGTGCTGAATTCCTCACTCATTCCTCTTGGCATCATTTGTTTCTCACCCTCCCCTTCGATTTGATCCTTCCCCCACCCTCAAATACAAAACCTTGGGAAAAAGTAACGCAGCAGTAAATACATTCTATTTTATGTTTGCTTTGAGAAATTGTCTCTGTTTTCCTTGTTGATGAAAGGTAAAAAGGAGATGATGATCTCCACACCTGGAAGTAACAGCTCCAGGATAATTCACTGATTAGAGCAATTTAGAAATACTTGGACTTTGATACCAATTGGCTGGCTAGACTTAGTTTATATGACGTATACCTCCCTTCTCTTCAACCTATTTCTCCTGGAATAGCAGCTAGAACAACAACAACAACAACAACAACAAAATCACCCCTTAATTATTCCTTATTTGTAGTTTGTCAAGGCACTAAAGCCAGCATTTAATACCAAAGCATTAGAGTTCATATAAGAAAAACATTATTGCAAGTGAGGAAAAATACATGCAAAAAATACCATTGATCAAGGGCACCCATTCATGGTCAGAGTAAGGGCAAGAAACTGGGTGTCCAGTGAAAACTAACATCTATTGCCCTCCAAGCAATCAGAGCTTCACATAGAAGCTGGAGGTTTTCTTGCTTCCTCCCTTCTTCACACTATCACTCACTTTGGCAATCTTTATTTTGGTCTGACACTTGTAGCAGAGTTTGGACCAGCTCTGAGATTTGCCTGCATCCTCGTGGGAGGGACCCGTTTGGTTTAAGACAGAGTGGGAGAGGAAGCGTTTGATTTTGCAAACACAACCTGCACACAAAGATATTTTTATTCCCTTGCCTACCTACCAAAAGGTCTAGGCTCAAAAACACTGAGCAAAAGGTGGATTTAAAATATCAAGATTAAACTGAAGGCTGCAGGTGGGAGGATCTTTGGTTTTCACTGGGAGTTTTATCCTGCCACCCTCATTGTTTGCTGCAGGCTGGGGAAAGAGACAGACACCGTGGATGTAGCATTTTTTTCTCCCACTACGCTGCTACTGGTGTTCTAGGAGCTTTGTCTCATATTTTTGGTCATTTTTAGCTGCGCTCAGGCAGCAGCTGGAGGTAGAGGCAAGCAATGAGACTGGAGATGCCAGAAGCTCCCTTCCTAGGGGCAGCCAGAGGGTATCCCCACATGCCAGTCGCTTGCCCCTTTGGGCGCCAGGCAGCCAAACTGGGATCGGCACCAGCTGGGACCAAGGGAGCCGTAAGTAACTCCTGTCCTGCGCTTGTCCAGCAGCACACAGCACAAAATAATCCTTCCAATCACGTTTGTCCATCCCAAACCTGTCTAATGCTGAAAGCACCTCAACCTCCTCTCCTGCCTCCCTTGGGAGAAGGGAGCCATAAGGCTCTTGTACCTGCTCCAAAAGCCTGCAGGGAGAGACAAAGCAAGGCCAGCCTTACCCCCGAGTCTAACAAAAGGAGCTTTCCTGTCAGCCTGCTCCGATGAGAAGCATCGCACGGGCATTCTGCATTACATCAGACCAGGTCTTTACCACATACTTCCCATCCCCTCTCCAGCAGGACTCTTTGGCCCTGCAAAGTTCTGTGCCTCTCACAGGCTCCCTGGATGGAGCCCCACACCCTTTGGCTGATCTCACGGCAGGAGGGCCCCAAAGAAGCTGCCCAAAGGAGGTTCGGCTGTTGAGCTCTCTGGGACACCTTTCTTTTGCCTCAACACGTGCCTTGCAGGAGAACAGGACTATTTGTTAAAATTATGCCAATAAGCAAAAAACCTCTAAATCCAGCACTAAAGGTAAAGTACAAATGGGATTAATTGCCAAACTTGCAGAGTATTGGAGTGCTACTGAAATCAGCAGCAGCATCTAAAACCATTCAGCACATTTGAGGAATCCATCAATAACCTGATGGATTCTCTTATTCTTTGTGGAAATGTTATTTTAATGTAATTTCCGTAGTGTATTTATAATATGATGAAGAATATCTTTCCTCTGATCCAAAGTAAAAATATTTTTTTTTTTTTACAACCCAAAGCTAACTACAAATATCTATAACCTATGAAAGCCAAAATCTCCCTAGGAAACAGAAGTAAAATCTTCCCATCTATACGCTCTTTCATGCAACAGATCAGGACTGACAGAGAGTCCTGGAGCTGTAACAGTTTTTGACCATGGCAAAAATTGTAACGATTCTTTAGCAAACACAGGCGAATCCCCAAAATTAAGCTTTTATCTGCCTTCTGCTTGTACTGCTCCATACTGCACACATGGCACTCTTCCTTCCAAGCAGTCTCGGGAGTGAGCTGTGAAGGAGAATCTGTTAATTGGTACAATAAAACTTTAAGTCATTTAAGTAATTCCCCCCCGACACCCAGAGGAGAAAAAAAAAAAAAGCATACACCACAAAGATGGGGGGAGGGAGGGAATAAGACAGATCCATATTCATATATCTGGAGGGAAGAAAGCATTCCTCATTAAAGTCCAAATGGCCTCATGCTTCAAGAAAGCAGCAAGATAAACTTAATTTCCAGGAAAAATAAATACCTGGTTAGAAAAAGCAGTTTCAATGAACTTGGTGTAGATCATGTGAACATAATCCTCAAAGCTATTTCCAGATAGACAACAGTAATGAGAAAAACTCTTCAACCTGAAGAAGGGAGTTACTTTCAAACTGCATTCCTTTCCCTCTGAATTTCCCCTTCCTCAAAATACACTGTATTTCTGGAGCAAAACTATAGGAGTTGGAGGGGTTTGTTTAATTTTTTGTTTGGTTTTTGTTTCAGAGCAACCATTTCATAACCACAATAGTCACAAACACTGTTGCATTTCAGACAGATGTTGCACTGTAATTCTCTCCAAAAGAGTTGGTTTGGGTTTTTTGTCTGATCGGGGAACAAAGCTGATAAGAGCAAAACCACTGGGGCCAGGCAAAATCTGTAGGAGTTTCAGTTAACTGACTTGCAAGATTGCCTAAAAGCAAGACTGACCACTTGCACTTCCCAGGTAAATTCAGTCAACAGCTGCTTTTTACTTCTCTCCCTATTATGTGTCTCCAAAGAAGCCTCAAGCAGCCCTTAATACATCAGATGGCTGCAGGTCTAACAAGCTCCTGGGGAGGAAGATGAGGAAAGAGGAATGGTGCACCAGGGATGGCACAGGCACGGGAAGGAGGGTGCTGCATGAGCCCTTCCTCCCCGCCAGCCCACACTCACCCAAGCGCTGCAAAACCTGATCAAGATGGCAGAATGTTGCAAAAGGACCTAAAGGCATGGCCTGAAATGAGGCTTGTTAAAGAAGAGATAAAAAAAAAACCCACCCACACATGCCAGCAGAAAATGATGGCCCCAGAAGGTCAAATACTGCACAAAGGGAAAAAAAATGTTGGCTGTTACGCAATACGAGATAAATTAATTGAGGACAGAGAAACAGCAGCTGCTATGCAGATGGTATTTTCCACATCTTGACTGCCAAACCGGACAACTCGGGACTCTCTCTTTCCGTTAATCTTCTGGGGCAGTGACGGGCTGCAGCAAGCAACTCAAACAGTCATGGCCAAGCAGCCCGGGAGGCTGTGAAGGGCCTGTGGAAAACGATGGCTCTGGGGTTAACTAAACCACGATTCTGATGAAAAGCAGATGCCATTTAATTATTGGGGGGGCTTCCACTAATTATAACCCATGGAAGTATATTTTATAGTACACCAAAGATCAGAATTAACAAGAGCCCAAGGCTACGCGTACACACAGTTCCTCCCATGCCATTAAAATTGTACGAGTGGGAAGAGCAACAGGCCAGTTGAACAAAAGAGCCGTCATTTCTGTCGTTATGGTAAGTCTTGCATCTGATATAAAGAGCAGTACAGCCTTAGTTCAGGCTCCTCTCCTACTTGTCTAAGAGACTTGCTTTAAAAAAAAAAAAAAAACACAAAAAAATCCACACCCAAAAAAATAAAAACCACCAAATCACAAATTAAATCTGTGTTAATCCAAAAGTTTCTTCCATAGCATTTACCCTTGTGAATAGAGTATCATTCCTGACTACACTACAACACAGTCTTTGGCAACTGGTTGGTTTGAGTTTTTTAAACTGTTTCACATTTTCTGTACATAGGAGGCCCTGAATTACGTAACAGGATCTTGGTCAAAAACTAAGAATTTAAAAAATTTTTTCCCCATGTCTGCATGGTGACTATAAAGGCATCTACAACATGAGCCCTTTTAAGCTATGAGTTCCCATTCTGCTATGTTTGGAAGAAAATTATTTCTATGAAGAGTGAGGTAGGAGGCAGTGGCAGATATCCAGATAAATTCCTTGCTTTGGTCCATATGCAATCATTTCTCAGCACAAAGAAATCCTAATGACCTCAATTTTTGTGCCTAAGGTTCACTTTTCACAGTATTTTAAACACACTACCACCACGAATCCTCTTCAGATCTAATACATGCAACAATCCCAGGAAATTCCTTTTGGTTTACCCTTCACTTACAAAGAAAGCCTCACAGATGAAATTCATTTCTCTTAAATTCTTTAAACAATATGCAAGCAGCACAGGCTTTGAATACAGTGCTAATTATGGGTAGCGGGGCTTTTTCTGTTTAAATGGTCAGGTTAAAATTTACGGTGTGGTTTACAGACTATGAATATTCCTGGTTTAGTAGGTAACGTTTGTGCCCCTTCTTCACAAGGATCCTGCCTACAAGCAGGGGAATGTAACAGTGTTAAAATGTACACCAAGACACAAAGAGCAGGGTTTTAAATCACATGTAGTAAAGGCTAAGGTCATCTCACCTCTAAGTTAAAAAATATCACCGGCATAATTCTCCCAGTGTTTTATTTTGACATGGAGGTTTCACCAGATGAAAGCTATACATAGGTAGCAGCAGGGAGATGGTACAGAAGCAAGAGTTTGCGTAGAAAGGTGACCTGCTGTCCTTTGTTGGAAGAAAAGTCAGGCTGACTCCTTCAGTAGCTAACCCACGGCAGAAACTCACAACTTCATGGTTTAGCAGCAGTTTACACATCCCTTACAGTACTCAGCACATCTTTCAAATCAGGAAAGGAAGCCCTGAGAACGCCCGTGCACCTTTCCTCAAAGCCCCCTTCCTTTGGGGTGAGGCAAGGAACGGCACCGTTCCACGTTTACAGCTGAAACCACGCTCCTTTCGTGCCTCTCCACCTCTAACTCGACCCAAGATGTTGCTATTCTGCTACTGAATGAAGACCTCAAGCCTTGAGTTTCCATGCATGTCAGCACCGCTCCTCCGGCAGGCGGGCGATGCCAGCAGAGCCCGCGAGAGCAGAGCGCTCCCCTCCCCTCCCCACAGGGGCAGACTGTGCCCCAGCTTTCCTGCAAACCCTCACCCCAGCAAAAAGCGGCCCAGGGACCGTCCTGTTCTTCTTAAATCCCCCAGGAAAACCAAAATCAGATGTGCCAGGTAGCAAATAAAGCTTTTTTCGTACCACAGCTTCCTCACTTCGCATGGTTAGGGCTTACTTAAAAGGAGGGGAGGGCTGGTTTGAATTCTTATTCCACTTCTCCCCCTTCCCAAGGAAGCTCTGGCGTTCTGACCAGATGCTGGGAGCAATTCCAGCTCCATCTGTTTGAGAGTTTTGAGATGTGCAACATAAATTTTACTTTAATGTGTGGTAATAATGACCTCCAAAACCCCATCTTGCCTCATTCAAATGTGCAAGCTGAAAGCCAGTTTTCATATACATTGAGGCATTAAGTATTGCGGGGTGCGCGTTAACGCTGTTTATGAAGATTAAGCCATGCAAATTCCCATTAGCACTAATGGTAGTTTCATGACCTAATCCACAAGAAGCACAAAAAAACTGTATTTTTGAGAAGCTCAAATCTCAGCCCCGTACTCCCTACTCGTACTTGTCTGATCACTCCCACGTTCAAGCATCCCACGCGCATCCATTCTCATTAGGTGTCACAGGCTCCGCAGGTTCAGGACAGGTCAAGCCTTCAGACTGAAAAGGCTTTTACAGAAGGTACAAAGCGCTCCAGGAAACAGCACTGGTGCTTCATTAAAGGGAATTTTCCCTCTTCAGGTAATATCAACCGGGTGCTGGGGTTTGTCAGAAAGTTTGAAAATCTTAAACGTTGCTGAGGGCTTGTCAGAAAGTTTGAAAATCTTAAACGTTACTGAGAGTTAGTTTTTTGGCATTCTTGTGCAGACATCTGCATGGCCTGTTTTAACAAACCAGAAACAAACGCTGGCTGTGCTCATTTCTGTAGTTCTGCTTTTTCACAGCCAACCTATCCCATTTCACCTACTTTTTCAATGGCAAAATGACGACACAAAAGCTGATGAACCGAATGTTTTCAAATGTAAATCTCGATTCTCCTGTGAAAAGGCAGAAAACGCTGTATTTTCCTCCCACAGGATGCTCCCCCCAATCTTTGTTGCTTTGCTTCAATTCCCACCCTAGCAGATACAGAGAAGCACTAAAGCGTTGCTTTCTGGGTGATGTATTATTACAATATATTTTATTTGTGTTCACAAGCACATAGTTAAGAGGGGAAAAAAAACTAACTGTTCTTTCCCAGGTGGCACATCTTATTCAACACTTCTTTTGCAAGCAAGCGAACAACCAGCTTTGGCAGCCATCAGCATGATGGTTACTTCTTTTCATTCTGCAAAGACATTTGCAGAGGTCAAGGCCATGGAAGAAGGAGCTTTGCAAGCAGCAAGTTTCATCAGAACCTTGGGAGGGGGCAGAGCCAGGTCTTGAGGCAGGTTCACGCTGAAAGCGCCATTTGCACTGATCCAGGATTCCCAAAGGAGCACGTTTCCTCTTCATCCCTGCCAACCTCTCCTATCCCAAGATCAATATTAAAATCAGACAGCTCCTTTCCCTCCCCACTTCAACCCCCCTTAGTGTCAGAGGGCCACTAAAGCCCGCGGCTGGGTGTTCCACAGGTGCCAGCTCTGCAGTGCCGCACACAGGGCCTGGGGCTCCACCTCCGCCTCGGCAGGACCCATCCAGAGCAGGACAACACCACACCTCCTGCCAGTCATCCCACTTCACAAACGAGGGTCAGGGCAGTGACCTACACACCAGACAGTGGAGTAAAACAATTAGGACCATCATTTACCAAAATTGTCCCGCTCTTAAGATCAAAATAGTGTTTGTGTATGAAGTTGCTATAGAAAAATATTGTCCCAAGGCATGTAAAATGAAGTCACATGTTTGGCCTTTGAGGTAAAGGAATTTTTCTTGTCAGCGGTCACTAGTAATAGCTGAATGACAAAGTGGTCATTTACTTTCTGTTGATAATACTACATACCACATTGGGTTATAGGCACTGCACCAAAGTTGCCTTTTAGTGTAATCTAAACGGCAGTACAGACTTTGAAAGCATCCCAAAAAAGAATCAAAGAAAACAATGTTTAAAAATAAGAGGTCATAATTATGTGCAACACAATTTTGTGCATAATGAAACCTAAAGGAATTTATCAAGTAACTTGTCTTGCATTCAGCAATGAGGCACAAACCTTTGTTCATGCTGAAGCCACTCTCAGGAGTGAGGTGATGAACACAAATCCCTTTGCCTGTAGTGGAACAAAAGATGACCATACCTCTGATTTCAGATTGCCTATATTTATTGTTCCTGGCATCTTACACTAACCACAAATGGGAAAAAATATCAAATGAAAAAGAAAAATACTCTTGTCTAAGTAACCTATAAACTGTAAAATTTAAGAGGAACTGAACAACCAAGGAAACTGGATGAACTTTGACAGAGAGCAGCTGATAATATACACACCAAAGTAAGCCCTAAGCCACGTATGCAAAACTCCACTTGGATGCAGTGAAAGAGCAGAACCAACAGTCGGGACAGATTTGAATGCCCACGATGAATAAAGAACAACAGAGATAAGGCCAAAACATGATGAAATCACAATTTATTTTGTTTAGGGCAGGGAGCCCAGACTTTTCCCACTGGCCTTTTCCTAATATAAATAGGAAAAACTAACTAACACTCACAAACTCTCACAGAAAGTTCAACAAGCAAAAGGATTTAGCCATGAGTTACAGACAACAAATTCTAACAGCTGGCACTGGCATCTTTCATCCTATTCTGCCTTTTACTGATTTTTCAACAGCTTTAAACAGTCAAGAAAATTGTATTTTTGGCTTCAGAGTTTTGGAGTAAGGGAGAATACAGATCCTCCCTTCCCATGTAATGTTACAGAAAGACTTAATCTGGTTTCCTCAGTAGGGATTACTGCCAAAATATTTAGTCACTTTTAGTCTATTTGCTTTTGATACAATTATATGTCTCTGGTTTGTCATATCCTTATCTGATTCAGTTTGATATTTGTTCAACATGAGTGTTTGGGAATGGGGTATGCTGTTTGTGTGCACAGTCACAAAGACCTCTGACCATCATTCTCTGAAACACACCCATGCACAGGCTCCCCCACATAAATACGGGCAGATTTAGTTAATTACCATAAGGGAAACCAAATATGCCCAAGACATCCTGTGAAAGAAGACAAGGAGATGGGTAAACTCTTGAGCAGTACATAAACAGAGGTTTCAAGGCTTTTATTTGAGGAAGAGATAAGATCATCTAGCATTCTGTTTTGGTGAATTTATGTCAAATTGACACTCCAATTTCAGCAGCATACATAAAACTGCACAATTATTTAGCACTGTACGGATTTTACATAACTCTTGAAGTTACTGACTCAATTCATTTCCCTTCTGACTATGAGACAGATTAATCTGAAATGAATTAAGACAGGCAACCAGAAGTAATGTTACTATTGCTGGTAAAGATTCTTTAAACTGCTGTATCAGTAAGCCGCTTAAAAGCCTCACTATCATTGTATGCTACATCTGCTCCATAATAACTACCCCTCAAAGCAAGGATTATGACTATAAACTGCGTATTGCAACGCAACAAGCAAAGCTCTACAGGTAGCCAACCATCCCAGAAGTAGAATTTGGTGAAGTACTTAATTATTCACACACAAAATGTTAGGCAGTGGAAAATCAGGTGGTGTGGTGCTCACTTCCTCATAAAGGCAGATGCTCTGAGCCTTGAGACAGAAATTCTCTCTCATTTTAAAACAAAAATAAAAATCAAGCCACTGTGTGCTTCATTACAAGAGGCAGAAATATTTCACAGAAAAAGAAAAACTGCATTATCGAGAACAGAAGGGTACATCATTATTACAGTTTACCAAGGTTAACAAAAAAAAAAAAGACTATGCCCAGAGTGGGGTGAAGGAGGAAGGGAAGGGAATGTGAAGGGAAGATTCCCCTCACTAGAAAAAGCTTTCAATTTTGAGACTAAGACAAGAAGCACTTTGGGAAAAGATCTGTTCATTCCTATAAGAGTGTGGTTCTGTTGTGGTTTACTCCCCTACACCTAAAGGAAATGCAAGTGTTTAACAACAACTCCACAACTCCAGACAAGTCTAGGATAAGCTTTAACCTCTGCCCACAAGCACTTTAGTCTACAAAAGGTTTCCAATTGCAAAGATGATGTGGCAATCGTGCACTTTAACAGCGAGGGCTGACAGAAAGAAAATCACCACCACCGAGTGTGAAGCACTTCCTAACCATGGCCAGATTCTGGCTGTACGCAGGACTGGTATTACACAGCTGCAGTAGCTGCAGAAACTGCAAAAAATGAAAAAAAAATCAAAACAATCATGCTGTTCAAAATACAGGCACAGACCATAGTGTGGAATAAGAATAAAGAGAGATTTGTATAATAAGAATGTTTCAGTTTTGGTTTAATATTAATTTCTCTAAACCTTCCAAAGTAGTATTTATCTCTAAGATCTTAATTCAATGATGTCTCCATCTACCCAGTAAAAGACAGAAAGGAATCAAAGGAAGAACTAATTGGCAACACAACAGCTTCCAGTCTTGATTTGTTTTCTCTCCTCCAACAGTATCTTGCACATACATGTTCTAATACCTGACACTGGAGGCATCTGAATTTTGCTCTCAATCCCCAAGAAGAATGCAAGAACAGAGGAAACTAGCTGTCTTCCACCTGGGCACTTGTTTATACTCTCCTTATCAGATTGTTTGCCTTTAAAAGTGAAGGGAAAAAAAAAATCAGTCTAGTTATTCACACAGAAATTTTAATTACTGAAGCTAACTCCTAGGCTACTGGGAAGTTTTCAATCTCTTGTCAGAGCTGATTAAGAAAAATGTACCCAAATACCCAAAGAAACACAAGTTTAGCAGGAAACAGAGCTGTACTTTTAACTCTTCAGTTTCAAGATGTTCAGCAGCACATGAACCTTCTCCTCACCAAAAGGCTTTTGAACACAAATATAATGGAGTTAAAATTTCAGGTAGAACCAGAAATATTCTTAGACTGTAGTTCTGAAAGAGACTCAAAAGAAACACAGAGAACACAGTCCTACATGCTGCTTTTTTTTTCAAAGCCAACATGTACAATTTAATATCAAGTAAAATTATGGCTGGCTGGCACAGCCTTCCTGAATGGATGTGCTTCACAGGGCTTCAAATGTGCTATTTAACAAATCAAAGGCAATGGACCATGCAAATGTTTCAACTAAATAGGATCAATGCTCGATATAAAGTTACTTCGTGCTCAAAGTAAAAGAAAATTACAGGCTACAATGAGAATGTTTAAGATGATAATTCGTGTATGAAATAAGCCCTGTCTTACTCTTGCCCATTTTTTCACATTGATAATTAATTTGGGCTAGAGGACAAAACAATGTAAGGACTCCCATGTGGGATACCATTTTGTCATTTCCCACTATAAAGAGTATCTATTAAACACAAGCCTGAAAACAGTTCAGCTCCAAGCTTTTGATCAACTCTTCCAGTGTATTTATACCCTTGCTGTTGGCACAGGGCTTAAAACATTTCAAAACCGACCAGCACAGAAACAGAGGAATCAAGTCAAAGGGGAACTAAGGAAATTACCCAGTTACTACTTCCAGGCTGTTTTCTGGCCCAGTCACATGTCCCTGCATAATCAAAAAAGAAGGAGCCATGTCCAGAGGGCCCAATTCTGCAGCATCTACAGACAGGGGGGAAATACAACCACCCCAGGGCCAGAGCAGGCTGGCGACTGCCAGCTGGTCCGACCCGTGCCAGCCAGCCAGCCAGCTGCTGTGTGCCCACACTCTCCTGGGGACACAAATGAGGACTTAAGCACCTAAATGCTCCATTGTAAAAAGCACACCAGGGACCCAGGTGGGTGTCCATGCATGTCACACTCGGTAGTAGTGCTGAGATAGTGACGCTATGAACAGAAACACCTACACAGGCTCCCCAGCTACGGACCCCTGCTCTGTATTATACAAAATACACAAGAAACATTTGTGGAAGCTGAGCATAAACACCCACCAGCAGTTACAGCAACAGGGTATTCACTCGTTCCTTCTATACCAACCTTCTTACCCTTCTTCCCCCACCTTCTTTTTAAAAAAGTAATTACCTCTACATCCCAAGAGCCTGGCTTTGCAGGACACATATCCTCCAACCCTGTAACCCATTTTGCGTATGTAATTCTGGTTTGTGTAGGGATGACTCGCTATCTACTGGTCCACCACTTAGCTGGACAGTGCTGGTTTTCTACACTAGAAAGCACTCGCTGATTCCTCTACTGCATGCTGGATTTGTTTAAGGGTGACATCTCTCTCTGTGAAAGGGCTGTCGAGTTCAAACAGATTGGGGGAGAAGCTTCTCCTTCTTCCTTCATTAGGAAAAATTATGGTTCCACAATACAGTAAGACAATCTCACTGTATCATCTGAGCAGACAGAAAATGTGTTTGTTCTTTTTTTTTTCCCGAACACAGAACTGCAAAGTATTAGACAAAAGATGAGTAATAATCCTTGTTTAAAATAGCTTGCTTTGTTTAAAAAAACACCACATGCCCCCTGGCATTAACTTCCTCAGATCTCAGGGGCTTCAGGTTATTTCAGGATTCGGTAACTAATGGAATAATTTTATTACTAGGGGTTTAAGCAACGATGTCTACATAGTTTAAATATCTTCCTGTAACTGCTTGGTGATAAACTACATTACACATCCTCTAGAAGGCAATATATTCTGAATGCTCAGACAATATTTATGAGTTTGTTTCAAAGGTTTCTGATTTTATTTAGAGTGTTCAAAGAGTGCAGGCATAGTCAAAGCAATACATTTTAAACCCTGCCATAAATCATTCACTGTGCAAAAGCAAACTTTCATTAAAAAGAAAGCCCTTAATTGGTGAGAACTTCCTGAATGTAAACTGTCACTCTGGATACCACCTCTTGAGCCTTTCTTGTAGCAGATGGTCATTAACTTGGGACAGGATGGGCACTCTGACTGCCTGAGTCATCTGGCTCTGCTGCACCGCCTCAGCCATCCTGCCGATGGGCCAGAGACCCCCGACAGCTCAAGCCCTCCACAGCCAGTTCAGCAGCACAGACCACCTTCACCACCCATGCACCCAGCCCATCGCTGTAGCCAGCATTTCAGCACCTCAAACAAGCTGAACACTGCTAGTGAGTATAGTGAATAATAGTGAATTAGTGAATAACAACTAGGAAAGACCCAAATCTCTTTTCCCGTCATTCAAATTTTCCTCTAGTGTATACTTTTCAGATAATACATTTAGTTTGGTGATGTTAGTAGGTATTTATTAAGCTTATAGATGTTAATGACTGTCTGTTAAGATTTCAACTGTCTTCATGTAAAACAAAATCTAAGAGAGTTCTAAAAGTTCATTTCGTAGCACAAGCTGACAGTGCTACAAAATGTGAAACCAAATTCCCACCCACTTCCTTCTCCCATAGTACTTCTAAAGGCTACTTCACACCTGGATGAGACCATTCACATTTTAATGTATGTGCTTTGACTTCACTGACCGACCCTGAATTGCCTTCACTTTCTTGGCTTCTCCACCTGGAGAGGTCCTACGGCACACTGACCCTTCCCAGCAAGGATCCTTTCACATGCAAGGATTCCCCAGCCAAATCCAGGTGACACCATCCGGCTAGCCAGGAGGACTTTGCAAGGGAGAGTCAAAAGACAGAAATGTTGAAAACCACATGGAAGGACAGAATTCACAACTTCTTCTGAAGACAAGACAAGGTCACTTCAGCAGACCTCATGCATATTCAGGGAAAAAAAAAAGCCTTTCAAAAAAGAAATCCAAAAGATTCCTTCAATCCAACTGAACGATAAACAATAAAAATATTGCTTTCTGAACCAAGCACTTGTTCAAAATGCGGACACTGAGTTGCATGCATCACAGCTTTTATACCAGCCCTCTACACCTGCACATAGGTAAATAACTTAGAGATAACAGAAGGTGAGGGAAGGAGAGGAACTCTAATTACAGTTAAACGCACAATATTATTTACAAGTCTTCTCAAAGTAAGGTACCTCTCCCATTCAAAGCTCGGCTCCCAACAAAAAACGTAACAACCTCACCTAGAGCAGCACAGCACTGCTCTTGTCAGTTTTCACATTCCATCTCTTATCATGTCCCTTAACTGGAGACATTGGTGCTGTGGCCCAGGTCATGACTGCTCCAGTTAGTGGGAGAACTGAGAGATTTTCCTATGCAATGTCAATGTTATTTAGGAAGCTGACTTTGTAAGCATTAGAAAAATCAAATTAATTTCATCTACATTACAAAAATCCAATTTATTCTTTCATAAGCACTAACTGGCTTTGCTTATCTAGATTATCCAGCAACGAACCTTGGTCTTAAAAGCTAGTCACTAACTTTTTTTATGATAGACATTTTTCCTGTACTGGTCAGAAATTTCACTTAGCTTTTATCTCACATGTAACAGAAAAAGGATATTCTTTAACAGCCCTACCCCTCACAATGCTATCATCTTTACAAAATTTTACACAAGAGTTTTATCAGCTGCTATGGTGGTCATGACAGGCAAAACCACGTTTCAGGGCCAACTTCACCATTACGAACATCCAGGGAATCTTCCAGCTTCCCAGATGGTCGTTACCCACAATGCAATGTTGGCCAGCATAAAACATTTAGATGTTTTAATACAGACTGCAATTCATGCAATACTAGCTCAAACTCAGTAAGGAATAAGAGAAGAACAGGGACAGGCAAGTGGAGTAACAGCTCCTAGATGAAACACCATCTACAGTGCTTTGCTAGAGGGAGGACAATAAAAAAACACAGAACTGCTGATCTCAGCTCAGTCCTTGAGGCGCTCTAAGGTCCAGACCACAGAACAGGTACCACCATAAACATGCAAAACCTACAAAGACAAATTTGGCAATGTCTGTTCAAGAGAGAAATCTAGGCTTGAGCAGGGAAGGATCACAGATGTGTCACTGCTAAGAAGGAAAACCCAGTCAAATGAAAAGATTTAGGTCACCTGTATAGCAGGATGAGGAAAATCCATGCTGGCTGGCTGGCTGCCCTGCATGTGACCCACCAGAAAAAAAGGCTCAAATTTACTCTCTGGACAGCCAGGTCCTTACACAGGAAACCCGAGATCAAGACTCGCCTGGCCATCACCGCTCCGGGGCCTGGCGCTGGGAAAGGCGCCGCCCGGAGCAGACCCGAGGCGGGCGGGAGCGCAGCGTGCCGGCGTACGGCAGCCCAG
>NW_008627093.1:0-11422 GCF_000691845.1 Merops nubicus | reverse complement strand
AAAAGTGGTTTAAACCACCACAGTGACTCAGTGAATGAAAGAAAGGCCATGAATATTGTCTGCCTGGACTTCAGTAAAGCCTTCAACACTATTTCCCACAACATTCTCATTAAAAAAATGGCTGCTCATGGCTTGGACAGGCATATGCTCTACTGGGTAAAACAATGGCTGGATGACCGGGCAAAGAGAGCAGTGGTGAATGGAGTTAAATTCAGTTGGTTGTTGGTCACAAGTGGTTTTCCCCAGGGCACAGTATTTGGGTCATTTCTGCTCTGTATTTTTACCAATGATCTTGACGAGTAGGTGGAGTGCATGCTCAGTAAGTTTGCAGAGAACAGCAAGCGGGGCAGAAGTGTTGATTTGCTTGAGGGTAGAAAGGTTCTACAGAGGGACCTGGACAGGCTGGATTGATGGGCCAAAGCCAATGATATGAGCTTCAACAAGGCCAAGTGCTGCATCTTGCACTTGGGCCACAACAACTCCAGGCAATGATACAGGCTTGGGGAAGAGTGGTTGGAGAGCTGCCCAGTGGAAAGGGACCTGGCAGTACTGATCATCAGCTGGCTAAATATAAGCCAGCAGTGTGTCCAGATGACCAAGAAGGCCAACAGCATCCTAGCTTGTATAAGAACTAGTATAGCCAGAAGAACTAGGGCAGTGATTGTCCCCCTGTACTCGGCACTGGTGAGGTTGCACCTCGAATACTGGGTTGTTTTGCACACCTCAAAACAAGAAAGACGTTGACCTGCTGGAGCAGGTCCAGAGAAGGGCAACTAAGCTGATGAATAGTCTAGAGCACAAGTCTTATGAGGAGGGGCCGAGGGAACTAGGGTTATTAGTCTGAAGAAAAGAAGGCTCAGGGAAGACCTTCCTGCTCTCTACAACTACCTGAAAGGAGGTTGTAGAGAGATGGATATCAGTCTCTTCTCACAAGTAACAAATGGTAGGACAAGAGGAAATGTTCTCAAGTTGTGCCAAGAGAGGTTTAGGTTGAACATTAGGAAAAATTTCTTCACAGAAAGTGTTATCAAGCACTGGAACAGGCTGCCCAGGGAAGTGGTTGAATCACCATCCCTGGACATGTTTAAAAGTCATGTAGATATGGTGCTTTTGGACATTGTTTACCAGAAGGCTTGGTAGAGCTAGGTTAATGGTTGGACTCAATGATTTTAGAGTTCTTTTCCAACCCAAACAATTCTATGATTCTGTAATTCTAACACTAATACCTTATACCACTGAAATCAAAGTCATATACACCTTAGTACTCTGGGACATTTAGATACCCGTCTTTTTTGTCTACCAAATAGCTAAAGTTGTTTCTTTACTGTGCTTGAAAGTGTGAAATCAAAGCTTTTGTTAGGACTGTGTGGTGGAAATAAATGGATAACAGAAGATTTTGTGGAGAGGTAAAGGTCTCGCTGAACACCCACTTGTCTTCCAGAAAACCAAGTGAGTAACAAAAAGGGATAAAATGCAAAAGCTAGAAACGTGAACAGCATAGTTAAATTTTATGGTACTGAGCCCCAGCCACCTATAAACCCCTGTCTACTTCCCTTTAGTCAAGGAAGCCTGGAGTGTGGGTTACAAACTGACATCTCAATCCATGCTAAATTTCCACAAATCACAAGCTGTTATCAAAGCCAGCAGGAACCCAATATTGAGCCAACAGCTGGCTCCAGATTAGCATCTTTCCTTGGAAAGATTAAAATTTATTTTATGCTTCAAAATCTTGTTTAAGCTGCAAAAGGGAATGAAGCTGAGAATTACGAACCTGTTCTGCCACTCACTAAATCAGTCCTAATAGGATTTCACCACCTGTGCAACAGAAAAAAGGAAAAGGAGGGGCAGAGGTTGGAATCAGAGTATCTGTCAAACCTCAGCAGTGACACACGTTATCTCTGCTTTCCAGCTTGATGCTCTGTGTCAACAGCAACCCCAGCAGAAGAATTCTGGTCAGAAAGATGAACTCTCATATGGGGAAACAGAAAGATGCAACAGAGCACTGGCTACTTTTGCTCTTTTCTGACAGCACAATTTGGGAATAGGAGAGTGTTCAGACTCTTGGGCTCAACTTGCAGAGCACAGATTGAAATGAATCCAAGAATAATTCCTGTAGAAAGGTTAAATACTGAGGCGGGGGGAAAAAATGCCATGTTTTCTAAACTAGACATTCCCTTTGGATTCCCTTATTTCCCTCCATTTTGAAATACTGAGCCTTTGGACTGAAGGCTTTGTCTATCATGATGCTACTTTCTCTTGAGAGTATCTGATAGGAAGAAGTATCTCAGTTCAGGTGCTTCATATATTTAACCACAGGAGAGTGCTTATTGTATTTAGTGGGTTGGGATCATAAGCAATAAGCAAAAGTCTTCACTGTTTTTACTTTGCTTCCAGGCATCTGTTTCAGACCCTCCTCAAATCTTTACTTACAGGAATGGCAGCTCAAAGTCCCCCAAGACATCACCAATCTCTAGTTGTCCTTTCCAGCAGAGTAAAAAATAGAAAAACCAAACTGATTTAAATAACCTGCCATGCTTCTATGTACCTAATATTTAGCTCAGTAATACGAGCTACATAATACTGTGTAGCTCTCCAAACCTTGTGCTTGGAATTAACAGAACATGTAACAGTTTAGGCTGAAGAGGATCTAATTACCAAGGAGAAGGAAACTTAAATCTTCATTATATTAGTATAGCCTAACACATTAAATTAAAATTCACTGATTTGTAACAGCTGAGGATTGAGTGCCCATTGAAATATCTATGTCCTTAGAAGAAAAGAACTACAGTGGTGAGATGCCTTTCTCTACAGTTCAAAGGCAAACAGTGCTCTAGAATTTTAGTGCTGTATCACGTTAACTATAAAATACACCTGAACACAGGTTTCTCAACAAGGGGAAAAGTTTACCTAGACTGCAAATCAGCCATTACAACTACAACATCAACCTAGGGCATCTTATGCATATTAAAACAATGATTCCCTTCACCCTTTGCCTTCAGTACACCACAGAAATGACCCTTGCTGGCTCCTGAACTGCCTTTTAAGTATACTCAACATTAGTTGATTCTTTAGAATCAAGACATTCATAAATATCTTTTAAACAATATATAATACAGATTAGAGAGACAATTATTTTTTTTTTTTTCTATTTTAAGGACGAATAAAGCACAAAAGCTTTATAGAAATTAATACCTTTAGTTTTCTTATGGAACTAAATATACATTAAGACTTCCAAAGAGTCTGTAGTTTGGCACATGAAATAATTTTTAGATACATAAATTACTATCCTAGAGATGTTAAAATATTAGAAAAGCACAGAGAAGATTTCATTAAGAAGCCTGAGCAAGCTGAACTGAAATACCTTCTGAGACATGGGTGGGCAAGAAGCTGGAAGGGGACATAGCCAGGACAGCTAACCCAAACTGATTATTAAACTGATGTTATCTTGATCCGTGAATCCTCTTGCCATCTTTCTGTTTTCTTCCTGTCCCATGTGAGTGGCTGTGCTGGGGGCAGCCTACCACAGAACATTAGTACTGAATCTGCTTTAAAAACATAAGCGTCCTCTGGCAAAAACAAAACTGCCAAAAAGAATGGGGGCAAACACATAACCAGCCTTAGCAATGACAGAAATAAGGAGACTTTTCCTTAGGAACTAAAGCAGCTCTACCAAGTCTGTTGCAACCTAGAAAACTTCTGGAATATTTCTAGTCTCTACTCCACCCTTGGACTTATTTGTCTCTTTCTTGCTGTTTAACCACAGATACTAAATTAACAGTACTCAATATATAATAAAAGTACAAATAAAACATACCAAATTGCTGAAGGCTTACACAAGTGACTAAGAAAATACTTAAAGGATGACATGAAAGTAAACTAAATATTGGCACGCAAGAAAGCAGAACTCATGGCTAAGTCTTATACAATGCTTCTATTAAATGGCTTTAGCACAAAGAATAGACTTTCTATGATGAAAATGGATGATGCCATGAAGTTGGGCGACATCAATACAAAGGAGGAACAGAATATTATCCAGGAAAAATTAGGTGGCTTTGAGGTTTATAATTGAAATGGAATGAAGTGTAATAGAACAAGGGCAAGGGGCTATTAACATGAATCTGTGATATAGAGTGAGAGTACATCAGCTAAAAAAGATAAAGTGACCTGGTTGTATTTATTGATCAGAGGCTGACTATAAATCACTGGTATGTTGCAGCTGTGAAAAAAGCAAATGAAATTTTAAGATGTGTCAGGAGAAGTGTTTTGATAGAAGCCGACAGCTATTAAAGCTTTTTGTAAAACCCCTTGTGTGGGAGTGACTTCATCTGAAACATGTCATCTGACTCCAGTTATCCCCATTACAAAACCAAAAAACAACCAATGAACAAAAACAAAGAGATTCAAAAAAACCCAACCCAACAAAAAAAAAACAAAAAAACAAAAAAAAACACAACCAAAAAACAAACTCACACCAGAAAAAATGTCTAGGGAAACTCCAAGGATGACCAGAGAAAAAAATTGCCAATGTCATAAAAGAAGAGATGAGTAGAAAACTTTCTTAGCCCAACAAAACAAGTTTAGAAATGTAGCATGGTTATTCTTTAGAAGTATAGATAATCCCAAAGAAGGGAAAGAAAATAGCAGGCAAATACTGATATAAGGACAGAGGCTTGTAAAGTGGGCACAAGTTAACTGAGGTTGAAAACCTGAAGATAGTCGCTAACGAACAGCAATGTAAGACTGAAACAGCCCTTCTAGAAGACAGTAGGAAGGCAACACAACCTCTTTCCTAACGCAAAGTGCCAAATACATAATTTTTGTGTGTGTGTGCTTCTCTGTGACAGCACAGGGCTATTTGTCCCTTACATTTTCTACACCCTTTCTTCTAAGTAGTGCTCAGTTCCTACTTCCAGTTAGTCTACTAGAGCATATCGTGATCTGGAATGTTATAATTCCAAATCTGAATCTTGAGGATTATATAGGGATATAATATTTGTGCATATCCCTTTTCATCTTTTCAGAGAAAATACTTGATTTCTTACCTGCATTTCACCATCAGATATTATTGTTGTGTCAAATATGCAACATAAAAGAAAGGGTGGTTTTTAACACCATCCTTGGACACAGGAGGAAAATTTTTTTGGGGAGGGTCTATTCACAAGGGTTTGTAGTGACAGGATGAGGGGTAATGACCTTAAGCTAGAAAAGGGTAGATTTAGGCTAGGTGTTAGGAAAAAGTTCTTCAGTATGAGGGTAATATACCCCTGGAATAGGTCGCCCAGACAGGTGGTGGCGGCCCCATCCCTGGAGACATTCAAGATCAGGCTGGATGAAGCTTTGAGTAGCTTGATCTAGTTCAAGATGTCCCTGCTTATTGCGGGGGGTTGGACTATATGACCTTGGGAGGTCCCTTCCAACCCAGACATTCTATGATTCTATGATTTTCCACAAAGAGAACGATCAGCCACTGAAATAATCCCCCTAGGGAAGTGGTGGATTCCTCGACACTGGATAATTTGAAGATTCATGTGGACAGGGTATTAGGCCATCTTTTTTAGGTTGTGTTTTTGCCAAAAACAGTTGGACCAGATGATCCTTCAAGTCCCCTCCAACCTGGTATTATATGGTTAAAATAAGTACATAATAAATTGTGTGTAGCTACCAAGGAAAATTAGCAACGTTCTTTTTTTTTGAAGAAGGGAGAGGGTAGAGGAAGGGAAAATACAAAGGGAAATCCTTTAAGCCAAAACTTTATCTTCAGTTAATAACAAAAATAACCACGCACTATCTGGAGCCATTTTGCTAAGACAGACCTAACAAGCACACCATTCATTCCACCCCTGCAGAAATACAGAGATCATTTATCTAGTTACTGTTGCATGATAAGCAAGTTGCACATGCTTGAAAAGCCTAACAAGCTCAAAAAAGTTCAGTAGAGCAGATTCCTCATCTTGACTTTGTTCATGTCAATCTGATAAAATAGTCTTATCTCTGACAAAATATAGTCTGCATTTGACAGAGCTGGTGCAAAAGACGAGAGCCTGAAGCATGTAATTAAGGTTAGCACTATGCATTTCCAGCTCCTATTATCAGTTTAGAAGACAGCTGTTAGCACTAAGCAAATTTTTATTTAAAAGTATCAGAAGAGAAAAGCTAGAAAACAGCCCATGTGTGCTTCATATTGGACTCAGTAAGAATTAGATGATATTATTGTACCTGAATATTTGCAAAGATACAACCCTTCCCCCTACACACACACGAACAACAGCAGTAACCACCTCACAAACTGGTCTGTGATGGTAGTAAAGGAGTAATTATCTGCTGGAATATAAAATTGTGTGTTTGCACTAACCAGGATAAATATGGTACATTTACTCTAGATCACTCTCATAATTTTCCTCAGAGAACTTCAGTACAGTTTTCCAAAACTATTAAAATTATAATCATTAGACATAACTTAGCTGATACAGTAAAATCTTTTAGTGGGCAACAAATTAATTGAACAGTAATTTCAGTAGTTTGCTACAAATTATGCATTAGATGTATTCTCAATCCTCATTAATTCCAATTCAATGGACTGGTGGTAAAAGTGACATAAAAATAATAAAGCATAAAACACAGAGTCAAACTCTGATCCTTAATGCTGCTAAATTGCAAAGCAACATCATAATAATGTGTTGAAAATTTAACACAGAAATGCCTACATTGTTTACCAGCTCTAAGAGGCATCAGAGGTTTACAGTTATACACAAATTAAAATTAAAAAAAAAAAAAAAAGAAGCACAAATTAGAATCCTGCTGGATACCACCAATCTATGAGAATGAAAAATGTTGCAAGGTGTCATCACAAGAGAAACAGTGGTTGCAAATCTCTTTTCCAGCCTATCAGTGAGAGTTGTAAAAATACTTTTGGTCAAAGCTTGGTAAGACCAAAACTGCACATATTATTTTACTTCAGTTTTTGACCCTCCTGCAAACACTGCAACAAATTTACACTGAGAATCTTGCAGACAAAAAGTACCATTTTTCCCTGGCAAATTAAACTGAAGAATCAAATCAAGCAACACAACTGCACTAAGCTTCTGTCAGCTATTAGTAGCATGCTGCAAACTGGGTCTGTAAAAGTGTGTCAGCTTGTTGCTATAACTGTGAGCTCTTGGAGTAAACCAAGAGAAACAGAGTTCATCTGAATTATAATTTGACTTTTGATAAGCAGTGTGCTTTTGCAGCCAGTCTTGTTATCTTCCTCCCTTCTCTTTATGTAGCTTACACTGTGAAGCTTCTCAGGGAGTGTGAATGGGATCCCTTTGGAATGACCCAGGACTGGAAGGTGTGCTTGCTGAGTACACCAAATGTATCCCATTCTGTAACTGGGACTGGTTCACTGCATCAGATCAGAGCTAACCCAAAGTAGAGCTCCCAGAATATATATAAATACTGTGTCCTGAAAGCCTACTTATTGGCTCTACAAATCCACTTGTTAATGTAAATGTAAGAAAAGATCATAAAGCAGAGTAAGACTGGGGAGAAATAAACTGTATGTCATGAACACAGTGAAGTGATGCAGAATTGTAAAGATTTGTGACAGAGAATTTTTGAATACCTCAGTAGATCTGTGTTTGTCTCTAATAGCTCTCATAGAAGTAGAGAGAATACAACTATAATGCACCAAAACCACTCAGAACTTTGCCAATCATAAAAACAATTATGTCTGAAGGTGAAGTGTTCCAAAACAGTTCAGTTTACCTCACTATAGAAGTCAGGTGTATAGCATGACAGAACAAATTTACATTCGTGAATTATGTTCTTGAAAGTATGTCTGAAAATACAAAAATCTGCAAAGTTTGAATTGGATTTTTCTTGTATAGTTAACCCTTACAAAAAGTCTCCTGACTGAGAAAACATCTGTAAATAATTTCTTTTTGTAAAAAAAAAAAGTGCAAACTGTCTTTTATAACTTGACAGCCCAGCTTTTGTTTTTGAAAACAGTATCCTAAATGTCTTTCAATTATTCAATACTTCAGTATGAAATAAGCAGAGCTGAACATGAACCGTGTGCTACAACTGCAATTGAGAACTGACATTGAACTAGAATGTATGGCCACATTTCCTGAACAAAGTAAAAGGTATTTCAACTGGTTATTTCCAGGGCCGGGGTAAAAAGCCCAAGCACCCAAACTTTAGGCAGCAAAATTAATTTAAAATCTATATAAATCTGTATAGAATAGGGAGAAATTGATAGATTTATCATCCTCTATTTCCTTTATTAAAGCATCACGTTACAACCAACTAACCTTCCAAATGAGTTTCAGACTTAGCTTTGTGTGTAAAAGGTGAATTTATTATGCAGAACTCCATTTGCAGCAATGAAAGACAAGCACCTGCAGCTCAGATACGAAACAATGCCAAAAAGAGACACAGACAAATGATGAGATACATTTAAGAAAACCTGTCACTCTTGTCTCTTATCTATATTTATACTTGGAAATCAAAGCTCAAATTTCTGATTGTTCCCTCAAATTCTTGTCATATTCTACTCAAAGTCATTCTGAGAGAATAGATTACCAAAACTGATTTCTTTTTACCTGTGTTTGTAGTATGTCCCTTAGTCATCAGAGATTTCTGGAAGGGCAACACAAATGCAACAAAACACACCTTTTTTTGAAGAATCCATGACAAACAGAGATTTTATTTCATAAGTAACTTCAGTAATCATTTAAGGCGTGAAATAATGTTACTACATTACAGAGATTCAGAAATTCAGAAAGAAAAATTTCTCTTTGGCCACTAGATGATTCATGCAGCTATTGTTCTTACTGACATGTGATCCTGAGTATCACAATATTGACAGAAAAAAAGAAAAAAAAATGCTGCAATCTGAACACATACTTCTTTGTGTCTATCACACAAAAATGATGGGTGGCAACACTAAACATGCAGCATTTTTTTTGCAGTTCCTTTTTAAAGTACACCTGAGGTTTGTCTGTCACTCAAGCTGTATCTAATTTGTAGTTATTGACTGTTGCACAGTTGCAAAAGAGATCATATTTAAGTTCCTTTTTCTTCCCATCATTCTCAGTTCACATATTCTGCCATCTAGAGTTGCACTGTCCTATACTATGCAGTAGAACTAAATCCCAATGCAAAAAATATGCCAAATTACTCAGCTAAAACTGTCCTTGCACTTTTTCTTCTGCTATAATCATTAAAATGGAAGGAAAACACAAACACATAGGGTTATTCATCTATTCAAATCAAAGCCCTTCGTATGCATACACATCCCTAGGCAAAGCACAGCACATACAACTCAAAGACAGGGATCCTCCAAAGAGGAAATAAAAAAGGATTCTGGTGAATTTAAAAATCCAGAGTTATTTATTCAAAATCATTCAGTCACTCTGCATTCTGCTTGGTGTTCTGAAGCTGATATTAGGCAGACATTGTAAATGGACCCAAAGACATTTTTATAACAGCTTGCTAAAGAAACAGATGTAAATGTGAGAAAAATCAAGGGAGGGAAGAATGGGCCTGGAGAGGGGTAGAATAACCTGCTAAAGAAAGTTACAGAAAACATCCAGTCTATCAAACTATCAGCAGGGACACTGTGAGAATCCTGAAAAACTAAAAGAAAAAAGTTCAATGCTTAAGACTTCTGAATAGCTTTTCAATCCTGCTATAGTATTTTTAGGCTTAAATGTAATGGGAACAGATAAATCATCTCGTGTTTCATGCTGTTGCCCATATGTGGGCTAGGAAAGCATGACCCAGGGCCAAGACTTGCAAACTTTGTCATCCTTTCACATTGCAAGTTTTTCACATGCTTTTCAGAACCTTTTGTTCAATTCACACTGAGAGTAATTAGTGCTACTACAGGGATAGACTGTTGTTTGCAGGAAACTCTGATATTTCGGAGGACAAGCAAAGCCAAATGAAAGCAGCCAGATTATGCTGTCTAGGTGCCTGATTTCCTAGAGCTCTTTGCTTAGCTCACAGTTTTTGTCTTTTAGTCCTCTAAATAACAAAGATTCAGACGTACATTCAAACAGATAATCTCAGCTTTCTGTGTCTAGACTGCCTGCAAAGAGGTTTTGATATATCACATCCTCCAAATATTCCCTGCCCCAATGACCAAAGCAATGAATCCCTGCTACTCTGTAGCATTCATCAGACTTGCAATGCCTGCTCATGGGTAGTCAATCAATAATGCACATGTGCAGTGGTTATTTGACACGAATAGCTACTTGACAGCTATTGGAAACTAGTTAATTGGGCAGCTACTTGACTCCAACGTGCTGGGAGACAACTGGAGATATTCTTTCAAATGGGAAGAAGGAAGATGGATGAACTGCTCTTTTCTGCTCACAAATTATTTCTGGACAGCAAAGAGGACCTGGTTGGTAACCATAAGAACACAACAGTATTCTTTACCACACACAATCAGGTATGTATAAAACTCAGCTCCAGCTGTACACCAAGAGTCCTCTTCCTGCTTCCCTTGGCAGTTCAGAGGAAGTAGACAGCTGTCAGTTAACTTGCACTTGAGTGGGTTCACCCAGGCTGGGGTCATGAGAGAATGAGCCTCTTCAGATGTGTACTGAGGACTTTATAATGTCTCAATTGAAAGTGGCAAACAATCTTGCATATGGCAACACACAGTTAAAGCCACCACCAACTCCAAAGACAACAAAAAATACCAGTATAATTTTGGATGCCTAGGAAAGTCTCATTTAATGCATGGTCCTGTGACACAGTCTAGGGCTATTGCTGAGTACACAACTGCTGGAAGGATTTCCCAGACAGAATTAATAGAATCATAGAATGCTTTGGGTTAGAAGGGACCTTTAAAAGTCACCTAGTCGAATCCTCCTGGAATGAACAGGTACTTCTTCAACTAGATCAGGTTGCACAAAGCCCTGTCCAACTGGCCTTGAATGTGTCCAGGGATGGGACATCTACCACCTCTCTGGGCAACCTCTTGCAGTGTTTCATCACCATGATTGTAAAAAATGTCTTCCTTATATCTAGTCTGAATCTAGCTTCCTTTAGTTTGAAACCATTACCACTTGTCCTGTTGCTACAGGCCCTACTAAAAATCCTGTCTCTATCTTTCTTAAAATCCCCCTTCAAGTATTGAAAAGCTGCAATAAGGAGTCCCTGGAACCTTCTCTTCTTCATGCTGACCAATCTCAACTCTCAGCCTTTCCTCATGGGAGAGGTGGTCCAGCCCTCTGATAATTTTTGTAGCCTGCTCCAACAGGCTCATGTCTCATATTTTAAGGTAATGCACATATATGAATCATTCATAAGCAACAAAAGTAGGAGCTATATATTACTACAATGAACAATTTCACTTGAGAAAAAAGATGGGGATCTGGGAAGACATGTCCTTCTCCTCTTATCATAGAATCTTAGAATCATAGAA
>NW_008627092.1:3008-5130 GCF_000691845.1 Merops nubicus | reverse complement strand
CTGCAGAACACAACTGACACAACCAGACTTGTTAAAAGTGATCTGCTGGTTGATACAGCCTCAAGCATGCTGAACAACCCTCAGGTCAGTCCTGCCTGTCCCTCAGTCCCTCCACACATGTTCAGAGCCAAACCTACCCAGCTCAAAAAGCCATGAAGTTATTTCTGAAAATAAATCCTAGAAACAAAATCCCAGGATCTCACCAAATAACATGTTAACCATGGCATGGCACGGAGCCTCCTCACAGTGCTAATCATCACATGACAACTTCCAGACTACATTTTTACCCAGCTTTGTAAAAAAGCTTGGCAGACTGGAGCCCTGCTGAGAGAAAGCTTTAATTCTAATCCCTTCACACATTGGTAGGTGGATTTGGTGTGTGCTCTCCCAGTGACATACGTCTTTCCAGATGTTAATGTTTTATTGTGCCTTTTTTGCAGTTTTTATCAGGTCCATTTACACAAAACGTACTATAAATCCTCTCTCACTTCATCTAGTATATCACATAAGACACCCTGACAAACATACAGATACAGATATATGAATGCTAGTAAATGTAAGAGGAGATTTAGCACGCTACTTGTGCAGCCATGCTATTATTCTTAATCTCATGATTAATCTGGACTGGCACTACTGTACAGATTTATATTTGTCCATATGCTCTTTAATTGTCACTGCTTCCCCCAGTTCACCCCCTGGCACATCTGCAGCATGTGTGGTCTGCTGCTCCCTCCTCTTGCCTCAGAGGGATGGGAGAACAATTTCTCAGCTGGACAACCAGGAGGAAGGGAGAATTCCAGCCACTGTGTCTCCAAGGAGGGTTTTCAAGTCAAATAAAGGTTTTCTTAAAACTGAGCAAGGAGAGGGTGGGAGGGAAGAAACTGTCACTGATGCTCTTCATCTGCCCAAGCTCAAATCAGCTTAGTATTAGAATACTGTCTAATTGTGAGCCTGCTGATGTGCTCAAAAAAGCCACTCCCAGCCAAAGCCAACGGGCTTGGGAAAGACTTTTAAGTCCAAAAGTGGATGAGCTTGCAGAGAACGTGCAAACACCACCCCAGCTCTCACAGTGACACGTCTTACTGATTTAAGAGCCTTTTGACTGTAAAACTTGGCTGAGATATAACCCAGCAGAAACTTTGATTCATTTTAAAAAGATTTACACTACGGTTTTAAATGAAGCCCAAGTTAATTAAGTGTCCTCCTACATTACCACAGCGTGGTTACCCTAAGCTCTTTCCCCTGTGACCTTTAAAACTTCAGTTCAATAATATTTTTCCTCTATCTTGAATTAAATATAAGAAAACAAAATATGCATGGGTGAGGCAATTTCTAAACAAGTTGAGATTCTTGCCACAGGTACATTTTAAATTTGTATTTTTCCATGTGAAGAAAAATAGTCTTGGAAAGGGAAAAAAAACAAAACAAACAGTTATTTTCCTCTATTTCCATTTACTTACAGCTCTTATAAAACCTTCCTTGAAGGAGACTTCTCAGTGACAATGAGTGCCGTAATTTTCTATGCAAATCAGATTAATAAATTAAAGAAATTTGCCTGCATATAAATGAGAAAACAGTCAATTTATATGCCTAATAATAACTTTAAGCTTTCTCTGTGTGAACTTTGCTAGGAATATTTTTTCTATAGACAGATTTACAAAAAAAAAGTGACAGCTTAAAAAAAAAAAGTAAAAGCTTTTAATATCTGCCATTAAATTATTTATAAACTTGCTTTACAAAAGATCTTTTTATACAGCCCCCGAGAGGAAGGGGAGGGAAGGGCAGCACAAGTCCTGGCTGTGCTCCTGTCGACCCTGCAGTATCACACAGACACAGGTCCCTCAGCTTTTTGGGACACCAAGGGTGACCACTATGATGCTGCTTCTACATCTTCTCTGGGTCCCATCAGCTACCTTGGCCGTGTTCACAGGGGCTTCAGGTGAGTCTGAGCAATCAAAAATTCAGTTAAGAGCTAGTTTGTGCAGGAGCCCATCCTCCCACTTTGATACCTTCCCATTCAAAACCTGCACACCCAAATCTGGCAGTCTTTTTGCTGCTGCAAACGGACCCCTCCAAAAGCTGCCTAAGGACAATCCTCCCTCACCTTGGAACCCCTCCAGGG
>NW_008627092.1:0-2928 GCF_000691845.1 Merops nubicus | reverse complement strand
CCAATCAAAGCCTCCCCGGGTGCAACTTGAGGCCATTTCCTTTTCTTTCATCAGTCATTGGGGAGAAGAGACCAACACCAGCCTCACTACAACCTCTTTTTAGGGAGTTGTAGAGAGCAATCAGGTCTCCTCTCAGTCTCTTCTCCAGACTAAACACCCCAGTTCCTCTACGTGGGCACACACAGGTGAGAGCTGGACTGGGTGGCACACAACAGGTACCCCCCTTTCACCATCATCTCCCCCCGTGTTGCTCTCTCTGAGGTAAATGTGTCCCAGGCAGACACGAGGGGAGCACATTGCTGCACTTCTGAAGCATTCATTTTACTCAGTTGTGACAACAGCAAGACAGAAATGCCAGAAGCACCCCTGGTGTTTCTGTGGCACCTCATTTTTTTGGTTTCAGCACTCCCCTGTTCTCTAGGCCAGTAAAGATGTGCTGCTTGGGGGACTGACAGCGTTCAGACCCCCGGGCTGTGCAGCACAGATCTGTCCCAAATCAGGTGGGAAGGACTGATGGAGAGACACAGGCTGAGCACAGGGGACAGGGACAGAAAATATACTGACTTTAATTTCCTAAACAATGCAGGATCTGAGTGGGTCTTTAAACTTCATACTCTGGAGCATTTGTCTGGAGCCATCATCTTCTCCAAAGCTCTCACCTCTCTGCAAGCCAAAGACTCTGATATGAGAATATTGAGATCTAATCAGAGTTTATTGCTTCTAGTATAAGCACCACCACAGGGTTTTTTTTGTCTTTTTTATTACATTTACAAACTTGAGTGTCCATATTTAGGATCAGAAGGTGATGCCTGCACCCTGCCACAGAGCAGTAGGCTGGATTTCTCATACAATAAAAAACCTTTTCTTGTAATTTGCTGGAGAAAATAGGTGAATTTTCATTACTGAAGCAGGGCAAGGGAACTTCTCCTCGGATTGTATTCAGAACTGATAATCTCTTTACAGAGCAGGGGGTGAGTCCCTACACCTGGAGCTCTCCTATAGCTTCCCTGCAGTGGCACAGATAATCCTATCACTCTCAGGGGGCACAGCACCAGGACTGCTTACTCAGGAGAAAACTGAGATTTAGGGAAATGGATTGGGCAGCACGGAACCACAAGAGCCCCATATTGCTTCATATGCATTGCTGTGTGTGCCTCAGTCTCTCCTCAGGGCACTTGTAGGTAAGCACAGCTCCTCTCCCCCCAGGAGAAGGTGTTTTCACTCAGCACAGAGCACGAGCAGAGTTCTGCTGGATTGTCTCAAAGTGCCAGGACCATGCAAGGACCCAGGTGATGGGGACCAGCAGCCTCACACACAGTACAACCATCTGCCCAAAAAAGCCAAAACTGAACCCAAAGCTTGGACAACACGTAAAACAAGTGGTGATTCAAGATCTAAACCAATACTTCTGGCTGTGGGTTTCACTTTGCAACACCAGGCAACCCAACATCACTGACATCATTTGGCAGAACCACTTAGAGCTTGCACATCCCTAAACCCACCCCTCTACAGCTGAGCTCTGCTGGGGCTCCCAGACTTGCCTCAGCAGCCCCAGAGAAGAGCCTCTCTGTGCTGGAAGTACAGGTTGTAGGTTTTCAAAAGACAGAAGATTGTGCCAGAATCACAGTGATGATTGGTTTAATTTTTTATTGATTATTTTTGGACAGAAACCAATCAGGGAGGTCACAGGCACAGGCAGCACACCCCAGTGACTGTGATGTGTGCTCACACCAGGTGGAGTGGCACAGAGCTCACAACAGGCTGCTCCACAGACCTCCTGATGCCCATCTGGGGTGATGCAGAAAGTGGGCACCGTGCCCCCTCCTCTCAGGTGTCCCCCACAGCTCACTCTTGTGTTTTTGAGGTCTCAGGAACAGGAATCTGTTCTCTGGGCCAGCTTTCTCTTCAGCAGCTGGCCATGTTCCTACAGCTCAGTTTAAGATTTGGGTTTAGCATGAGGAGACCTGGCTCTAGCAAGGACCTTTGCTGTCCACTGCCTCCTGGGTACACTGACTGAGTCCTGTGAAGAGTCCAGGGGAGAGGATGGAGGCACACACCTCTTTACATGGAAGAGGAGGCCTGAAGATCTCAGCAGACCTGAGCTTTGTGGTCTCCCTAACCCCCACCCAAGCGTGGGTGCAGCAGCCCTTTCCAAGCTCAGCTGGCTGTGTCAGCTGGAGTCTGTCACCAGCCCAGGTGCCCACAGGGTGTGCCAGCACACTGTGCTGCATGCACCCTCTCCCCAGGACAGTAACCAGGCAGGATCAGCAGCCCTCAGCCCAGCACCATGTCCTGGGTCCCTTCCAAAGACCACCGTGACCAGTGAGAAGACCTCTTTGGGCTTTGGCTCAGGTCCTTCTCAAGTCCTTCAAATTCAGTTGTCCTACCTACACAGGGCAACCCTGGCATCAGACAAGTGCCATCACTGGGTGCTTCCTGCCTGCCTGGAGAGGACTATAAAGGAATTAAAACCTATCACCCCAAACCCAGACAAAGGAAAGACTCAAACTCCAGTAATAACCCCATTAAGGTCTCTCCAAAGTGGCTGTCATCCCCTAATGCCTATTCAGACAAGTAGAGAAAGCCCAGATGCATTATGGGATGATAAAACTCACCTTGGAGGGACTTAATGCTTAATTAAAAGGACGAACACCGCAATAAATGCACTAATGAGATAAAATCACACTAATTCCTAAATCTTATGGAGCCAAAGTGTCAGTCTGAGTTTTAATTAATAGAGTTCTATATGGGTTTCTCAGAAATAATAATAAAACATTGAAGCAGTAAATCATGCCTGAAGTCAGCCACAAACTTAACTCAAATCCTACAAAAATTTTCTTTAGGATTCCACTCTCTGCACAGTTCCAGAGATGAGCATCCCTTGTGAGATGTGGTTTCATGCTACTGCAACACTCTCCTTTTAGGTGG
>NW_008627091.1:629-854 GCF_000691845.1 Merops nubicus | reverse complement strand
CGGCGACATCTACACGCTCATTAATTACGTGGGCTTCGTTAATTACCTCTGGTACGGGGTCACCGTCGCCGGGCTGCTCGTCCTCCGACGGAGACACCCCCACATGAAAACCCCCATCAGGGTAAGAGGCGTTTCCGGGCGTGTGCAGACCCCCACTTCCGGTTCCCCACAGCTCGCTTCCGGTCGTGGGCGTCCACGTCCGGTTGTTCCCACCTCACTTCCGGT
>NW_008627091.1:0-202 GCF_000691845.1 Merops nubicus | reverse complement strand
GTTATCCACTTCCGGTTTTTCTCACCTCCCTGCCGGTCACGCCCAACCCGCTTCCGGTCGTGGGTGTCCACTTCCGGCCACGCCCTCCGGCTTCTAGGCATGCCCACACCTGTTCCGGACATGCTCACACCTTCTCCAGACACGTTCACACCCCTTCCGGCCACGCCCACCTCATTTCCGGCCATACCAACCCCACTTCCGG
>NW_008627090.1:0-2459 GCF_000691845.1 Merops nubicus | reverse complement strand
TTACCCTTTTTGAAAATGGGGGTTATAATACACGAGCAGAGCACAGAAGTGGACAAAATTGAAACTTGACATGCATGCTTCGTCCTCACTTTGAAAGTTACCACATTAAGACTGAAAAACAGACCTCAGCAATTAAAGGGAAAATCACATCTGAACATAGTTTAGGATTATTTGCTGAAAGCATTTTATTAGATTTGAATGTAAGCCCTATCATTTTGTGCTCCAACCTGGGCTGCTTTATTCTCTGGGAAGACAATTTCTTGTTGTACTCTAGCTACGACAGCTTCCAAGGTGTGGTGAGACTGAATTTCTAGACTAAGATGAAAAGCAGAGAAAGCAAGGGAAAAAAGTATATCAGACCTTCTATACAGATCCTGAAAGAAGACAGTGGAAAATAGGACACAATCTCTGTCTATTTTTTCCTATCAGTAGGTCATCTTTAAATTCTGTAGACCTTACAAATAGGTTTTGAAAGAGGCTTTAGTTATGATCTTTCAGTGTGGTTAACTTAGTGAAATCTCAGCAAATAATGTCGCTGGTTTTTACTGGCTGTAAATGGGAACATATTTGACTTTTCTCCACTTCTTCACCCGTGCCTTCCCTGCTGTCCCCCAACGTGTGCAACCCCATAGGTCTGCCCCACTCCAAGCCATGGGCAAGAGGGACCTCCAGCCTGCCTGCCTGCCCACTATGAGGAAGGAAGCGGGTTTGGCTCATCTAGAGAAGCAGCAGCTGAAATACTGTTTGATTTTAGCACTAGGAAGAAGTGATTATGAAGAACTACCAAGCCAACTCATAATAAAAGGGTTACACAAATCCACAAATCTATTTCGGTCTTACATCCATCCCATCTGGAAGCCTTTTTTTTTTTTTTTTCTTTTTAGAACTTGCAAAGAGCTTCCTTCTGATTGCCTCCATTGTTTCTGGAAAGAATTGTTTTTGAATGACCTCCACCAGCTCTAGCAGGACGTTGCTTATTTGCAGCCATGGTGCTGCCTTTCCAATGTCTGAGTTTAGAAAGTTTAGAAGCCAACCAGTTAGAAACATCTGCACAGCAAATCTCTTTTTTTTTTCCCTAACCCCTCAAAGCCATGTGATCATTATCCTAATAAGCAGATGACAGTGTTAAATTATTATAGCTAAGCCTGCCATTGTTGCTGTTTAACTCATTTTAATTTACAGGTTGTGTTGTGTCATGGCTGTGTGGTTCCTAAAAGCACCTACTAAGTGCACTTGTTGGCTATACTTTACAGGTGTTTGGGGGGGGGGCGGAAGGGAGGAGCTTCATCTGTTATGTCCCTGATGGAGATGTCTCAAATTTAGTAAGCGGGACCCAAGCAGTTCCCCAAAGAGCCTTGCAGGGTCACCAGCATGAGAAGATTCACATTTGCATGAGAACAGCCTTCTAACTCTAGGGCCTGGCCGTGGGGGTGAAACACTGTGGCACTAAGGTCCCTCGCTGCATGATACAGCCTGCCTGGCACTGCAGCCCAGGTTGCTCTTGCCTGGAAAGCATCCTCCTTCTGCAACCAGATGCAACTTTGGCCAAGAGTCTCAGTGGATTTCAGCGCCATCTTCAACAGAAGACGAGTGTTAGTGGCAGTGAGTACAACATGGCCCAGGCTCCTGTACCGAGCCATATGCCGGGGAGGTGTCCACCACCTGCACCTTACATGGCCTGGCTGCAGTTCCCCCTATGGGATGGCTCTAGTAGCAGTCGTCTTGGGAGCCTTGGTGGGAGCATAAATGCTGCCATGGAGCCCACAGATCAGAGGCAGCATGGGTCAGGATGTGTCACACTGAACTTTGGCTACAACAGTAGCTGCTTCAACACAAAACTCCTCATTTTTAACTCTCCTTGCAGGTTTACTATACCAATTATTACAATGCTGTTGTGAATGTGAGAAATTAAGTTTGCTTTGGCCTTCTGGCTACAAGCTACTTGACAAAGCCCTGCATTTTAATTTGATTTCCTCCTCGTTCAGCTGCCATTAACCTCAGCTCTGCCGGTGTTCCCCATGCCTTCGTTATGGAGAGCACTCCCACAGATTTCACGTTATCTCATTGTGGTTAGCAGGGGCCAAAGGTACGGGTATGCTGTGGGGACCATAGCTGCCCTGCTGGGCTGGTCCACAGGAGCCTTAGGCTTCAGGAGGGTGTGCTGGGGTGTCAGGGGCAGCCCCTGGGTTAAACGGCTCCGCTCCCCCATCAGCCCCTCCCGTCTGCTCCCCGAAGAGCCCAGGTTGGTGTGCAACCTCATCAGAAAAGGCGCTGTTTGTTAAATGGCCCGTACATCACCTGTAGGTTTGGATTTGGGGTTCTTCTGTGAAGCCTCTGCAGCGCTGGGGGCTGCATTTCTGCACAGGCTTCGGAGGGCCGATGTCGCACCGAGGCCTCGGGAGGCTCCCGCAGCGCGGCAGGGAGGTGCGGTGGCTCTGGAAGCGGTTACCGACGGTACC